>NW_009608720.1:81921-89220 GCF_000690535.1 Cariama cristata
AACTAGAAAAAGAAACTTCCACAAACCCTGAATTTTCTACCAAAAATGAATATATTATCATGGCAAAGCTATTCCAAGAAGAAATTAATAAAGAGTAGGAGAAACACAAAAGGTGTACTTATGATGACCTTCATGCAAGTTTTACCCATACTGCTAAAGTTTCCAAAGAAAAGCAAGTTTGAAAAATTGAAAGAACCTTGTTCAGTACTCAAACAGAGTTTGGTCGCCTTGTTTCGAAAGGAATGGGGGATCAGTGAAACAGAGAAAACATTTTGATTAAAAAATAAGGGTAAAATCTACGAAAAAGACACAGGGGTGCCTGCAGACAAGATCCTTCTGCAAAAAAAAAAAAAGTCATGGACTTCTGTAATTGCAGAATGTCAGCAAAATAACAATTCAACAGAGAAAAGCCAAAATTTTTTATTCTAGACTGTAAGGCTCAAATAGCACTATGAAAAATTAGACTGTAAAAATGGGCAGATATGTTTATGTACAAAGCTACTCGTATGAAAAATGTAAAGTGTTAATTTAAGGGCCTTATAATAGATATTAAAAATACCAGTTGACATAGCTGACAATTTTAAAAATGCTGATATCTACGAATCAGCAAATCCCAAAGCTCAAACAAATCTCCTGGGAAGTCTCAATCTCTTCCGTTTTTAAATTCATATCTTCCTTTGCACTTAGGGACTACACATGAAAAGCTTAAATACAAAATAACAGCTGTTCTCATCCCATTTTCAGTTTTAGTGGGATCAAGAGAAAACAAAAGGCTTGTGAGACAGATTGCTATGGAGAGATCTTCAGCAGAGGTTCCCTAACTCAGAATATTTTGTTGCTTTGGATTAATATAGGATATCTCACAATTAATTTGAGAGTAAATTGAGAATGATTTCCAGGTTTCACCTATACAGTGCCATCTACAGTACTAAGATTTTCGCTGCTTCTCTTGTGCCATTGTATTTATTAAGAGCCTGAAGGATGTAAAGTGCTGAGGTGAGTTTAACCATTCTAACATCTCTACTTCCACCGTAGTCTGCTTTCTCCACTCTAGTGTAGTCTTTCTTTTCCACTCATTTCATGCAGTTACGTGCACATTCATCTGAGAATCTGTGTCAAATTCCAGTTTTAAGGATATGTAATTTAGCTCATGTCTAGGTTATCTACATGAAATATAGCTAATTCAAAGATTCCCATTAGTAATGCTGAAGACTCCCACTTGCATTCACAGCATCAAATATCCTTCTACTAAAAACAGAGATTTCCATTTCCCCAGAAGACTGAAGATAGCTCAGTGATGTCCACTAAAGAGCAAAACTTCTTTATCATCTGTATATTTCCCTTGAAATACAGCAGAAACAATAGTGAAAGGCAGTGAAAAAAGAACACCTGCATCACAAAATCTCCTTGACCATCTGCAGATGATCATTCATTTTCTTAATCAAGTTATTTTACCTAGCACTCTCAAATGATTTCACCAGGCTTGGAAGTTTAAGGAAGTTTTTGTGACCAGCATTCAACCAATTTTAAGTGACAAAACCAATGTAAAATTTTAAAAGGTGAACATTATCCGAAAAGACATTGAGATTCTTCTTTAAATTCATTCTTGCTTCCAATATTCTACCTCTCCAATACCTCACCTTAATGTGATTTATCTCATCTCATCCTATTACTGTAGCTGCTCAAGGCCAACATGAAGAGAGATTTCAAAAGCAGTTACAAAGCTGACAAACAACAACATCCATACACTGTCTTCAGAAATACCGCAGCATGATGCCTGAAAAACAAACACTCTTCCTATATTTAACCTGACAAACCCCTCAAAGCCAGAAAGCCTTTAGGACTACACCAGAACAAAACAAGGGAAGTCTAAATGTAGCTAATATTTGGATTCTTTGGGGGTAAGATTTTAAGACAGCCCAGTAAAAAGTGGGACAAAAATGCCTTTTCAGACCAGTACCTCAAGGAGAAATTATTTAGGTTTGCTCTAGAAACAAAGACCAAACAAAGAGTGTTAAATATTAAAAAAAAAAAATAAATCAGAAAACCAAGAAAATAAAAACAACAACAACAAAAAACACCACAAAACAGAACCACTGAATAAAGAGGAGAGACTTAATGGAGGATATTAAAGCATAGAATCTGTCTTTGTGTTTAATTTCAATGGTTATCAGTTTCCATGCAGATGGATATGAGGCTGTGAGAGCAACTGAAGCTGAATCACGCCAAATATTTCAGAGCTGAAGTGGTATTTCTGTTTCTCTTGCTGTAATACTCTCTTCCCCTAAAACTCAACCCTTCACATTAGAAAAGCAGCAGGCACAAATGACTAGATTTAGAAAACTATTGAAAAGAGATGGTGTTTTACTCTTATGCTAGTCCAAAAGTTAAGAATTTTCCAAAATACTTTTACGTAAAAGACCTCAATAATCATTGAGACACAAAGAAGATGAAAAGGTAAGAAGGCAGCATGTGCAGGCACCAGTCATTAGTCAAGACATTTTTCCTCCTTTTGCGAAGATTTCAGAGAACCTTGAAAGCAGTACACATCAGGCTACCCACAATCAAAGGTGAAACATGCTTACAGGGTATGAAAAACCTATAGCTATAGCTCATCTGTACAGTAAAATGGAGAAAGAGAGAGGTTGTTCCAAAGGCCAAGTCAAAACAGGAACCCAATTCAGAAATTTTCATCGGAGCGTGAAAAACAAAGTTAAAAATTTCATCCCTTGGAGTTTCTATGACAACTCCTATATCACCCCGGCTCCCTGCTACTAGCGCAATAACTGGTAGCACTTTTAACCTCCTCTGGGTCACGACTAACAGGCGTAAATTCAGCAGTTTTGTTCTTCTGGTGTTGCCAGGAACAAGGGAGCACAGATCCAGCTATGTGCTGACAGCTGTTCCATGTTCTCTTCTATCAGGGCTAAAGATCTTCATCATTAACTATGCTGGAAATCCCACAGTCTGGTCAGTGAAAAAAAATACACCAATAATTCATCCCAATACGAAAGAATGGTTTTAAAACACAGAATATAGAGTCCTTAAAATCTGATTTAATAAGAAGACAAAGAACAACCGTGTTGCAATTATTTATGGAAAGGCATTTAGAACTTCCATAGTGAATAAAAACATCAAAGCAGCCTAGTGGTAGATAAACACCAGTTCAACATTTACATTCACTATAGCAACCTACTGCCTCCCTCTTGGATGTATGCTGCTTCCGTACCTACATGGGTTGTGCTACGGTTTCAGAGACATGTCTTGAGGAGGCTGAAAAGACTTCTCTGAAATCGTTGCCATACATCACAAGTCATACTGCAAAACTTGGTGACCTAGCAATTTTATTAGCTATAGAACAACTGACCTTCACCAGCTCCCTGCTTATTTTTAGTTTGTTTGAACAGCAGCTGTCAACATCTACTAGGATCTGCCAGTACAGTGTATTATGATAATGAGGGAATTTATACTCTGATCATTACTATGGTTACCAAATGCCACAGTAGAAAGATTTTAATAGATTTTACTTTTGTGTTCTTATTGTTAAATTATCTGTAGTGGTTCAGAGATTGCTGAGTGATAATTACTAGAAGTCTATTTTTTTAAAGTCTTTTGGGTTTTTTATTTATTTTTACTTGACCCTATTCTACCCTAGGTTGTAAAAAGTAAACCTACCACATGGAATTGAAACAAGCTTTCTAGCTGTACTGTACCTGAGAGTTCAACTATCCTTTATTCCTTGCCCAGTATCCTCAGTATTATTCCCAAGCAAGGAATAAGTAATTGCATGGCTTGTGCCATGGTTCCAGAGACACGTCTTGAGAAGGCTTCTCTGAAATCGCTGCCACACATCATTAGTCATACCCCGAAACCTGCTGACCTAGAATTACTTATGCCTTGCTTAGTGCCACATCACCAGAAATTTTCTGTATAAACTACTCTAACTTAAAATCAGACAGTCTAAACTAAAACTCTTCTTGAGAATCCTCTGTTTTATACAATCAATCTTTAGACTTCAAGGGAAGGGGAACAGTTTTGTTAAAATGTTCTGTTTGAATAGTTAAACCAAAAAGGTTAATTTTAATTTGAAAACAGTTTTACTTACCTATTTCAGTTTATACAATAATTAAAAATTAAAGTTTGAAAACAAAATGAAATGTTTACAATCTAATCTGATCTATTTCAACCACTCTGTAAAAAAAATTCACATCTGACATTCCGTCTAACTGAGAAGAGAAAAACCTTCAAAACCTTCAAAGAATTAAAGCAGAAAACCCCTTTCAACCCCAGGACCATCTAATGTGAGTTCTGCCAAAAAAATCAATAGTATCGGGTCTTGCAGTACCAAGCGATTAACATGTTCATTTGAAAGAAGAGAGTCTCTCAACAAAAGGCATTCACAGCCTTTTTCACTGAGGCTTGCCAAAGACAACAGGTCACTGCAGGAACAGTTCTGAGAAATCCTTCCTTTAACATAAACATACTCTAGAATAATATTTCAGGTTTGCAAGAACACCATGAAGTCACAAAGACATATATCTACAGCAAAATAGTTCATGCAAGGTATGAACTACTTCCTATCTTGTCAGTATTAGCAGAAAAAGAGAATTCAAGTTTTACATGGCGGAGAAAAGACTTCTGTCTAAAAGGAAGGTAATACATAAAAGGTGTATTTCCAAAGTAACTAATACAAATGCAAGTGACTATAAACTCAAAGTCCATAACCAGGTGAACCCAACAAGAGAAGACATACCCACATTTTTAGGTTAACTGTAGTGCTGCTCCCTCGTGCTTCCGTTCATGCTTTTTTTTCTTTTGATGGGATGATATGATTCCCATTTTGAAACTGAGTCCTCCATGTGTCACCAAAGACCACCAAATAACCAAAAAGAGCTTTTCTTCAGACCCCTGCATCTATGTTCCCTGCAGAAACAGGCTGTGTTTAACAGCTGTGACATAATCTCTTTTTAAAAAGCATCTACATGAAAGACAAAATGGAAATTTTTGTCATATGATTTTTTTGGTCTAAAAATATGCTCAGGTCCATATCGGAGCTTTGGTTTATTCAGAAACAGAAAACCAGAGAGGAGATGCTGCTCACAGAGACATCACTGCTGAGGTCCCCACTGGGGCCAGCAAGCTGTTCAGCACACACAGCACCTCGGCAGGAGCCAGGTATGAGGGAATGAGGCTGCAGCAGGTCGGGATTTGAAGCAGAATTAGAGAGGTGGGTGAGCGGGTGAGATGGACAAATACTGGATGACCTCTGACTGCAAATCTACTGGGAGCATTGGAGAAGGAGGTAGACTGGTGGAAGGAGAGACATCATAAAGCCCCATTATATTTAACATCAATCTCGACACAAATGTTGTCAATTATCTGTGTATACTCGAAGTCACTTCTGTATTCAGGTAAACATCGTACACTTCCTAGTTTAAAAAAAACATAACAGCAAGGAGAAATTTCAGTGCAATAAATGCAATAATATTGATGCAATACACATCTATCTAGTCTATTAGATGGATACTCATGCTCCTTTGAGGATCCTGCTAGATCTAATTTTCTTACAGCCTACAGAATGCTTCTCCATGTACCATGTAGTATAGTACAATGGAAAAGACACACAACGAACTTATGGTGTCCTTGGCCACAGCAGGGCAATGCCATGCTCAGGCTAGTTTTTCCTGTGTTGTAACACACAGATGGATCAGTTGGGGGCTGAAGTAACCCTAAGGTTTCTCCACTATGAACCCACTGTACAGCACAGATGTGCTGTACTTCAGCTTATCCATGTTGGTGCTTCCAACAAACCTTTGAACATCTCATAGAAAATGATGTGCCTGTATCCTTCTGACTCTAAGGCTTTTCACTGCTCACTTCACATTTGATATCCAGGTTCTAAGTCTCATAAAAACCCAAAGGACTGAGTACATGTAAAGAAAATACAATATCCTAGAAGGACACAAAATGTGTCGTTCACAGTCCTCCTACAGTCATTCAAGTGTGCTTTGGTGATGACTGCCATATGTTATGTGGCTTCTTGCACAAAAGCACTTTAAGTATTTTCCACAGTTTATTTCAATAATTATTAAACATGACTAACCTTGAATAATTACAGAACGTATCCACAGTTTTCACCATACTTAGGCATCTACCTCATTTAGGCCTAACTGGAGCAAAACTGTTCCCTATCTGCAGCAGAAATTTAAGAACAGCTCTACCACTGCATTCCCTTTTAACTTTGTTGTGACTCTTGGAACATGCATTTATATTCCACGTGCTTTGACTCCATCATTAAATACTGCCTCTACTCCTTTCATCTGCACTGTCTGAAATTTTGGCTGTTCTGTCATTTGACTTGGTGTCACAGCCATTTGAGTTGTTGATTTATCTATTTTGCATACACCATCTTCAAAAGTTTATCTGCTGTGGGAATGAAATACCTGGGCAGTGAGACATGAGTAGCCAGACTACGTGATACACATCTCCAGTCCACCATCAGTGTTCATGGCTCTGTTCTGGGGAAGGCATCTTGCTCACTGCTCTCTGCATATTCATCACGGTACACACCAACATCACCATCTTAACAAAAGCAGCTCAGTAACTCGGGTGCAACCAGAGGTCACGTGAGGGAGCCCTTTGAGAAGGACCTTGGGAGAAGACTGATTTTTAGCATGGCAAGGACAAATAGTTTCAGGTAGTAAAATATCTGTCATTACCCGTCATTTTACTTTCATCATATGAGGAATTACAGTTGCACTACCTGAATATTGATCACATGTTTCTGCCAAGGTTCCGAGTTGCGAACAAACGCTCTCTAATCTAAACAGGCAAGCTGAAGCTCTGCTGAAGTATTTCTGGTAACATAGCCACGATGAAGGCTGACATTTTGCATCTGAAAAATCATATGATGGTTGTTCAGAATGCCTTTGCCGTCTCTTTTGCAGGCATGATTAATTTTTTTGTCCTTGTTACTTTCCGCCCTCCCCCCAGACTAGCTAATAAGATCCCTACACCAGAATTCCGAACGATGGGAAATCATGTCATTTTAGCACTTTTCAGCATCGTTTGTGACTGAAGAAGGCCTGCTACACTGAATTCAGAACCAGCCTCTTCTATCAGCCTAGAGAAGGAGCAGTTTTCACCTCTATGAATAATTCATCTCTTATTGTTTCAGAAAGCGCTAAGTATGGCTGGAAGACCCAAGGGCCTAGTTAACCCGTTAGAAATAGGCTCAAATGCTGGCTCGCTTCAGCGCCCGGCCTCCGAGCACGATCCTCACACGCCTTCGATGGGAGC
>NW_009608721.1:0-982 GCF_000690535.1 Cariama cristata
TAGGGTGATAGAGACATAGGAAGAAAACTGTAAGAGTGAAGGGCATTAAGGAAAGACAAGAAAATTTTACAAAAAAAATAAAAAGAGAAAAATACAGAGAGACATAGGAAGAAATTTTCAAAACTAATGGGGTACAGGACAGACAAGAAACAAATAAAAAAGTGAATTGGTTAAAGTAGACATGGAAAGAAAATTCTGAAAGCAATGAAGTGCAGGATAGACAGGAAAACAAAAATAGGGACAGCAAAGTGGATAAACTTCAACATAGAAAATTTAAAATGTAATGGCTTTAAGGAAAGTGTAAATTAAAAAGAATAGGGGGAAAAGATAGAGACATGCGTAAAATTATTTTTGAAAAACAACAGGTTATACAACACAGGAAAGAATTAAATATGGATAGGGAGCTTAATAAAAGTAGACATAGTAAAAAAATAGAAAAAGTGACAGGGTACAAGGATAGGCAGGAGAGAACTAAAAATAAAGAGATTAGCCATAGAAACAAAATTTTAAATTGACTGAGTACAGTATAAACAGGAAAACTTTAAGAAAGAACAAGAAATTAAATAAATGGAAACATAGAAAAATTTTAGAGTGACTGGGTACAGGACAGGGAGGAATTAAAAACAGGGACAGAATCAGAGGGAGACAGAAATTTTTGAAAGTGATGGGCTACAATAAACACACGATAGAATCAAAAAATACGAACAGGGTTCAGAATTGAAGGAAGCATTGAAAGAAAATTTAAAAAGTGACAGGATATATGGAAGAAAGGAAGAAATTAAAATTTAAGGAAAGGGAGTCAGATAAAGGGAACTGTTGGAAGAGAAATTAAACAGCAACAGGTACAAGAAATACAGGGAAGAAAAGGAAGCATTGAAAGAAAATTTAAAAAGTGACAGGATATATGGAAGAAAGGAAGAAATTAAAATGTAAGGAAAGGGAGTCAGATAAAAGGAACTGTTGGAAGAGAAATTAAACAGCA
>NW_009608722.1:0-9770 GCF_000690535.1 Cariama cristata
GAGGTTGTGGCCGTTACCGGAGCTTTTGCTGTTAAATACACTCAGTGTTTAAGAGGCATTTGCAGAGGTGAGGTGTCTTCAGTGCTGGGCGATGGCTGAAATGTTTGCAGTTTTGGAGAGGAGTCGTTAAATTCCCCTTTGGTGGAATCTTTTGTGGGCCTACAATTTAATTCTGGGGTATTGTGCAGCGTTTTCTGAACGTCTCTCATGTAGGCTTTCCCGCTAGGCTTTAAAAGGGTTGCCTTTTTCAGATTTTTCTTTGTTTCCTGTGTTTAGAGTCATAGGGCAGCCCAGGTGGGAAGGGACCTCAGAAGGTGATCTGGGCCAGCCTTTTGTGGGAAAGGGAGCCTAGGTGAGGTTATTTAGCACCCCATCCAGAAACCTCCAGCAATGGGGACTTTACCACATCCCTGGGGAGGTTTGTTCCACTGAATGATTGTTTTTACCGAAAAAAAAAAAAAAATTGTTTTAATGATGACCTTCAGAATCAATGTCTGTCTTCATTTTTACAGAGATCGAAAATTATATAAACTGGGATTAAAAGGATTTTATGTCAAGGATGACAATGACAGTACAGGTAAGGTAATAAAATGCAATATGATGTGCAGTCATACTTAAAGTGAGTTATGTGTGGTTATTTAAGTTGTTCTTATTTCTGGCTTGTTTTTCAGTACTTTTGTTATGGAGATAGATGTAAGTAATAACTTGCTATCTTGCTAGCTCCAGCATCATGTAATAGCTTGATTTGAAAGGAAGAAGTCTGAAGAGAAAGGAATGTCCATAGAAGCTGATAGTTAGTAGCACAGGTTAGATGGAAACAATGTGAGAGAAGTGAAGAAGGGGAATGTAAACTATGGTTTTGTGCATGTATGAGTTAGTTGCAGTGAGTAATCAGTTAAAACCAGAAGGGTCTTGTGCTGTGTGTAATTCAGCAGAAAATATATCCTGACTTAAAAAATCTTAAATATTTCGGTTTTATCGACTGTGTCACCAGCTTTTGTATTTCGTAATTTCCACCAATATACAGTTCCTACTTTCTCAGTGGCATTTGTCACTTTATATACATATGATGTTGCTTAAAAATTTGATAGATGTGCAAGCAGTGGTTCGGAAGGTGATCAGTTACTTCTGAGATAATTAGGTTCTGTAGTTCACACATTACATTTTTATAAAATCATATTATCTTTGTTAGTGTGGTTTTGAAAGATTTGTAACAAACCCCACACCCTCTACCCCAGTTCTTATTGCTGCACATCACATTATATGGTATGGACTATCCTTTTGGCCAGTTTGGGCCGGCAGTGCCAGCTCTGTCCCCTCCTGATCTCTTGCTCACCCCAGCCCACTGGGATATACTGTCCACCCTGTCCACAGTGTTCTAACCACCATAGAGGCTGCTATGAAGAAAGTTAACTCCATCCCAGAGAGACCCGGTGCAATGTTTTGGCTGTCACAGTTAGATTTTAGTTGCTACTGATAGTTATGCAGAAATTGAGGTATTTGTGAGGAAAATGTTAAATGGGAAAGGAAGCTTAAGAGGCAGTTCTACTGTTTTTTTGTGGATCATGCTGTGGTATTGAGGTATCAGAACCAGATTATATTCACTTAATGTAATTT
Source organism: Cariama cristata (assembly GCF_000690535.1). NCBI lineage: Eukaryota > Metazoa > Chordata > Aves > Cariamiformes > Cariamidae > Cariama > Cariama cristata. Next base: position 1,618 of record NW_009608722.1, read on the forward strand.
GTTAATAGAGGAGCAACAAGCATCTGAGGAGGAGAACCGTTGTCCCAATGTGACATTAAAGGCAGATACTAATCATGCTCTGGACCTGGAAGAAGTTGAACTCGACTCAGAGGCTGAGCTTATGAAGAGCATGGGGTTACCTCTTCAGTTTGGTGGGCAGTCAGCCCACAGGGACTTTGTGGTAAATCTTTATTTGCTTTATTTGTTCTGTTTCTTTTGTGTTTCCAGATTTTGGGGCATGTCTACTCTCAGTTATTTTGGGGACTGCAGTTCATGGAAATGTATCCAAGCTGCCTTTAAACTGCCTGCCTTGCATGCTAGTAACAACATACAGCATCGCGGTCCGTGCAGTTTGTAAAATCCACCTGCCAGTTTGACTAAACAGAGTCAGGCTGTTCTTCATGCTTCCATATCTATACTGCTCATACTACTAGAGGAGCTAGTTTAAAACAGCCGCGGTAACATTAATGTTCTGCATCAGGACAACTAGTACACTCCAATCTGAGCATGTGTGTTCATACTGTCTGCTTTAACCATTTAGCTTTAGATGCTAATATAAAAAGCTAGTTTCTCAGATCCCCCTTGCAGCTGATAAAGCCAGGCTGTTCAGGAGGGCAGGAGTGAGGCTTGGGTGCTCTGCTTCCCATACAGAGCATTTGGGCTTTAGAGAAAGACTACAGTTGTTCAGAGATGAGAAAGAGATAGTGGGATATCCACATTGTCCGCTTTATGGAATACAGCCCTCCCTGGCAGTGAGAGGGTACTTTTGTGCAGAGCACTCCATGGTTCTTATTTACAAATTAATCAGGTCAGTAGGAGGAACTTGTACATCATTTTAGTTGATAGCATGTAAATAGACCTTACAGGCATCCAACTTCAAGCCCAAAGTATACGTGCAAATTTTGTTGCTATGTAGTAATACTGGAAATAATTTGAATGGGAAAATAATGCATGTTTTTACTAGATGAGTGCTAAGCGTTGTGCTTTGCACTGTGTGTATTAATATGACATTATGAGGGATGTTGATGAAAGATCCATGCTGGTTCTGTGAGCCTAACTTCTTTATAGTCCACCTTACGCATTTTTCAATGCAACAAAACTAGGGATTGCAGCTGATGGGTCACTTGGAGTAATATCTGTACGTTTGCAGTCTTCTGCCGATGCGAGTTGTAGTCCCTCAGCACTGCCTTTTTACCTGCCAAACTTAATTTAGCAGTTTATGAAAAAAATTTGCAGATCCATCTGATAGAAAGTCGTGCTTTTCTTGGATGTTTTTATCTTGTTTATATCTGTAAGCACAGGAAGCCCCACTGAAACAAGTGGAGTTGTATTTGATGAAACCAACAAGTTACCCTTTCAGCAACAGGTTTCTGTCTTTTGTTCCACTAGACAATGGTAGTAGTCTGAGTTTGTTGTAACAAGTGAAATGGTTGTATGGCACAAATAAAAGGGCCACCTGTTTGGACAGGAGGCTGTTTCCTTGTGTTTCCGTTAGCCAACTTGGAGATCAGAATGGAATGGGAAGAATACTACACCCCTCTTTTGGATCAGTGTCTTCAGACATGCAGAGATTCAGCTGCAGGATTTACAGAGCTTACGAGCATGAAGTGATGCTTTTTTGTTTAAAGCACCCAAAGATAGCAAGGATTTAATATTCTATTAGGCTGAGCGTTATATGTTCGCTACTCTGAGAAGACACCTGAAGAGTGTTTGCCAGCCACGCAGATACCAGGTGACAACTGAGATCAACCTCCACAGCCCCCTAAAACAGATCCTTGATTTTACTGAGATACTGCTTTACTGTTGAGCTCAACCCAGTGACCCCTCAATTCCTGGCCAACTTCCCTTTAGGATTTTATAGTGTTTCATGTTGATGTCTTTCCTTCTGAATCCTTGAATGACTTCCCTCTCAGTCCCCCTTCTGTCTGTAATTCTGCCTTTTTTTTGTGTCTGTCTTTCTATAGACTTTCTCACAGCTCTTTCTCACAACTTCCTCAGAAATGTCAACCAAGGTTATGCAGCGGGGGCCCCTATCAGACCTATAAACCCTACAACCTTTTGTGGAGAGAAAGCTAACAGCAGAGGTGCAGTGAGAGGGAGGGTTGCAATGGAAACGGAAATGTGCTTGGAGAGAGGACAAGAAAAGACTGCATGGACATTGTGGACTTCTAAGTATGTTTTTTCCATTCTCTTTTAGGCAGCAGAAAATTACAGAAAGAGAAGTAACATGAAAATTATGAAAAAGAAAAAGAAGAAGAAAAAAGAGTTACAGCAGAAACATGAGGATAAAAAAGGGCAAGAATGCCAGGATCGAGCTTGTGGTGGTCATATCAAGTCCATTTCTGGTGAGCTGGCCTTAGCTACAGAGCAGCATGAGAAGAGCAGCAAAGTTCAAGTTGGAAGGGAAGGGAACTCTGAAAATTCAGAAAGTCTTGCAAATGAGGCTTTACCCAGCGAACTTAAAGAAAAATGGGAGAAGTACTGGAGCGAGTATGGAGAGGGCCTTCTTTGGCAAAGTTGGCTGGAGAAGCATCAAGAGGTCTCATTGTCTGAGGTCACCACAGCCTCTGAGCCTTGGAACAGTCCAGACACCAGGGACGAGTGGGAGCAGCATTACAGCGAACTGTACTGGTATTACTGGGAACAGTTTCAGTACTGGACAAGTCAAGGATGGACTACTGAGAGCTCTCACAGTGACAATGTGGAAGCTAGTGGGGTTACTCAGGAGACGGGTCTTTCGGGAAGACTGGACTTGGTTAGCCGAGGGGCTGAATGCAGTGAAGTGCTGAGCTTGGAGCTGCTTCCCTCTAACACCAGAAGTGAGGAAACACTCCCTTCAAGTGCTGAGCCCCACCATGAAATAATCTCTGGGATTTGTAATTTAAATCTGAACTTGGAGGAGGTGGAACAGAGCAGTGCAGCTCTAACAGTAGCCTGCCAAGGTACTCAAGATCATAGTTCATCTGACAATGAAAGCCAGAAAGAGCCCTGTGATGGAGGAACCAGGAAAAGGGGTGCATCTTGTGAAAATAAAAGTATTAACCAGTCAGGTAATACAAAATCAGCTAAAATTGATTCTATCAGAATTTCTCTAAGTGGTCATATCTAAGATACAAGTGCATGTCTGTATTACGCCATTCTAAAAAAGTTGATCAAGTATTTTGTGGAATGATTGCATACTTGATTCCTTTTTCTTCCCTCTGCTTCTCTCAATGATCTCTCTCCTCTCTAACCTGTATATTAAAGGTATTCTTCAGCCAGAATTGATTTGAACAGAACATATACTTCATAAATCTTCTGCAGGGTTGGTGGGGTTTTTTTTTGCCTTCTGTCTAAAAATGCCATGCTTGGAAATTAAACTCTTGTTTTGTTGTACTGTGTTACTGTGGACCAGATGTATTCCAGACGTCTTCTCCGGCGTTAGGTTATCAATTAGGCAGTGAGCTGCAGTCACCTTTACAACCCCAAATTCATTTGTTCACAGCTAGTGCTAACAAGTGGAAGTGCCAGGTAACATAGCAGTATGGTGAAAGCCGGTGGCTGTGCCTTACACTACTGGAAAAGCTGTGAGGGAGGTACAAGACTGGACTGGAGACATTTTTGCCAGCCAGTTCAGCGTGGAGAGAGCCATCTCGTTTGCCTGCCAGTTCTTCCTGCTAGCATTCGCTGTAGGCAGCAGCGTAACATCTTTCCTGACTGTTTTATGGTTTCTCCTGCTGGAGAGGAGGGATGAAGCATGTGAGTTAAGTGTCAGTATCTTGGGACTTTAGTTTGGTGGGAAACCTCTTAAGTGCGCCTCTAGTGACTTTCTAGGGAAGGAGGAAGCAGGAGTGGTCCCATCTTGATCCCACAGTAGTATTGGAATGGGAGAGGTGAAAGGAAAAATCTCCTTTCCAATAAGAAATGAGAGGAGTGTTGCAGTCCTCTCTTATTAGATGTATGTGAATATCTTTGCGTAGTTAATGAAATGGAAACAAAATTTACACAGAAGGAAGAAAGTGTTTTGAATTTGTACCTTGTAGGCATTTTATTTTTCTTGGAGAGTTGAGATAATTTGAAATTGGTCCTGCTTAAGATCGTTAATTCTACAATGTAACTAATACTGGAAGCTTGTGTTGGTGTGTTGTCCCTCAAACAAAGACAAGTAAAGATATGTGTGTCTGGCACTTGTGCCTTTTTTGTCAGATTCAGGTATGTATGACAACGTAACTGTAGCTGCAAATGTACTTTGGGGACAGAAAGATAAGGAATTAATTTATGCAGAAGGAAAATATGATCTCGTCTATCTTTTTTAGGTTCACAGGGGTCATGTAGCTCAAATTCAAATGACAAAGAACAGGTGCTGCTTCGTGACCAAGATGAAGATGAGGATGAAGAGCCTCCTGAATACAGACATGCCAAAATCAAGAGAAGGCAAGTCAGGAAATTTAGACAAGCTTTTTTCTAAAGAAGGCCAGGTCCAGAAGCCTCCTGATTTATAATAACTATTTGTTTGATTGAGATTGTGAGTTAAAACTTCAGTCCAAAACCACATAGTCGTCCATCACTGCTTATACCTGGCAACAAGTGGGGGATATTTCTTCTCTTTTGTTGCTTTATGAAAACAATGTGTGGCCTCGAAGACTGTGCAAGGTGACAGTACTATTCTTGTACCACTGAAGGGCACAAGATTGTTAAATTGGATAGGACAACTTGCTTATCTAGGTCTAATTAGTATAGACAATATAAGAATGATAGGAAATAATTTGTATTGTTTAACTGAATTGTATGCTGCCAGTTAAGTGCTCAGTGCTAAGGCAATCATAAAATAGCTAATTTCTGCCTTGTCACAGTCTTTTTCTTCTCAAAAAATTTATAGCCTCAAAGATGATGAGATGACTCTTCCTCTAATAAATTTACAAACTCAAAGGTGAAGGGATGGATGGAATTATTATCTGCTAATCATGTAGCTTTGATTTTGTTCTAATATTTTGCTGTTGCCATAGCATTAATAATAGATAATAATATAGATAACATAATAGATGATGAAGGTAATTTGGAAATAGGGTGAACAAACACTACCTTCATCAGTTTGTTATAGAGCTTAATATTAATTCTAAGAGGTCATTCGGAATAGTTGGAATATTGTAACCCCAATAGAAGGACATATGTCCCTAGAATTGGGTAAAAAAAAAAGAAAAAGAAAAAGTATGTGCTCATGCATATGAATAGGCTGGTGTCATCTGCCTTGCTTGGTTTTGGCACCGTGTGGAAGAATTTACTGAAGCCCACATGTAAATGTTTTCAATAACGTGAGTTTCTTATTGGTATATCTGTAAAACAAGAGTGTTTTTTACAGTAAGTAACTTTGTCATCTGTATTTTTTTCTAGCCATGAACTGGACATGGATGAGAACCCAGTGGAAGATCCTGAGGAAACCTGCTCTGTTTTGGGTTTCAAGTGTGGCACAGGACAAAAGTAATTGCTTATGAGAAACTCGGGGTTTCTTCATAGCCAGTCAGCTCGCTTGTTATTATTCAAATAGACCATTCATCTCAATTCCCATTTTGTTAAACTTTTGAAGATGATTCCCGAAGTTAGTCTCTGCTCTTGATAAAACTGTCATCCTTTTGCTAGAGAGAGAGAGAGAGATGCAGAGTTACAGACGTTAATTAAAGAACAAGAAAAGTGCTTTGAAATAGAAGTGTAACTCCTAAGGTACTTGCAGTTATGTAAATGTTAAATGGCTGGTGAGCTACTTAAATTAGAGCTTAAAGACTCTGACAATGAATGGTCCTCTTGATTTGGAGTCCTGTGAGCTTTGATCATAATTTATAGCTGTTTCATATTGGAATGAGGTTGCTTTATCCTAGTGAAATGTTGCAATACTAATAAAATATTGCCAGGCAGTTGACCAGTGAAATTTCATTTTTGGTGGTATGACCTAAAGAGATGGTGGTCAGTGCTGTGGAAGTAACTTCATAGGGCTCAGGTGGACTGTAGCTTTGGTCTAGTGCATCTGCTAGATGCAAGTTGTTTAGTACATATGTATATATCTTTCAAAGAGGAGCGTGTTTTGTAGTTGACAGTCTCTGTTCTACTCTATAAAAATTACTTAAGTGAACTGCCCGTATTTCCTTTTTTTTTATTTGCATTTCCTAGGAGACAAAAGTAGCTGTTTTAGAGGTTCTTTACAGCCACCAAAATGTTGTTTTATTCTACTAATCAAGGTATTTTTTCATTTTATTCCCTATTCTTCAGGCTGGACTGGGAAATTGTTTCTATCTAAAGTTATACACCTATTAGAAAAAAAAAAAATTAAAAAATCTAAAACCAATTCAGGTAAACATTTTCAAATAAAAATATTTAAAAGTCTTCATGGAGGTACATTGTTTTGCAGCTACATCCAGTGGCATATATTTTAAGAGTGTAGCAAATGTCTCATAAAGAAATAATTTAGTCTAAATCATTTTCTGTAGACATCAACATTCATGTTAAAGCTTCCAGAGTGGAAATTAACCAACCAAGTCCTTATTTTTTTTGTTTCTCTTTTTTTTTTTTTTTTTTTTTTTTTTTTTTTTTTTTTTTTTTTTTTTTTTTTTAACTTCAGGTATGGTGGAATTCCATCTTTCACCCACCGAAGTGTGCAGTACTTGGAGAAAAAAGCAAAACTCAAGTCCAAATTCTTGGATATGCGTAAACCAAGGAAGAGCAAAAACACACACATCTTCTTTACAGAGGAATCTGAAACGTCTTGCAAAAAAAGTAAAACTTTGAAGAAGGTAGGGTTAGTTGTCAGTGTTGCTGTAATTCTTTGATTTATCTACTCGCTTAGCTGTTGTTGAATTACGAAAATGAAAAAAACAGTTGCCCAGAGTAGGTGGCATTTTTTAAGTGTCAGTCTATTGCTCTTTATTGGTTTTTTTGTTTGTTTGGGTTTTTGGGGTTTTTTCCCCCCTTTTTTCCCTGCTTAGGGGAAGAGTAGTTAGGTTAGGGTGGATATGGAAAGACATTGGTGGACTCTTGGCAATCTGTGAAGAGGACTGTGAGCTTAATGGCGAAGTTATGTGAAAGTCATTCCTAACATCTGCGTGCATCATTCCTTTAGAGGTGTGTGTAGTTTTCTATAGTTACTTAAAGTATCTTTGATTTTAAAATGCATGTGAGGGCATTTGTTAGTGCTGACATTTCAGCAGTGAGAGAAAAATGTTTGTATAGGTTAGTGTATTTCCCGTAACTCCATGTTCTTAGTAATTTGTGTCAATGCTTACACCCCTACCTACATTTATGCTTAATTATTCACTTTATGCTTCTTTTTTTTTCCTTTTAACTGAGAAATTGGTAATGAGTAGAAAAACTTGTTCATTGTAGATTTTTTTTTTTCTTTGTTGAGTCTCTGTTACCTCAGATTTTCAGTGTTACTTCACTGCCTTCTGGGATGCTTAACATTCCCTAACACCCAAGTTCAAAGCACTGTTTTCTGGTGGTGACAGCATATGTTGTGCTAAAATTTTTGATCAAAGACCTGACTGTTGCCATCTTTTACCTGAGGCCAGCGTAGTTCGAGGGCAACTTTAATTATGTGAAGAAAAAAGTTATAAATTTCCTCAGACTTTCTGGTAAGGAGCTGCCCCAGGCCTAGTGCCGCTCGGGGAAACTGTAACGTAAAAGTGAGCATCTGCATATGCCTTTGAAGAGTTTGGACTAGTGTCTGCACGTTGGTTAAGTTGTAATGTTGAGCTCTGTACTGTGCAGCAGAGCCCTTTAGCACATGCACCATTCGGTACATCTTGGAGATGAGGCCGTGTATGAAGGTAATTTTACCTGTTTATGCTAACCTGAAAGGCAGAGTACATCTTCTCTGAATGCAGATCGGAGAAAAGGCAATTGATTCAAAAGTAGTAGTCTTGGTCACCTGTGCTGTGGCAAGTCTGACTATTTATATTTCAGATATTACTTGAGAATGATTTACTGTATTTATCAGTCAATTTTGTGGAGTTCTCTTTTGCAAGTAGTTGGTATCTAGTTCCCAAAGACAACTTGTTTCCAAATGTTGTAAAAAGGGGGCACAGTTCATAGAACCATAGAGTGGTTTGGTTGGAAGGACCTTACAGACCACCCAGTTCCAACACCCTGCCATGGGCAGGGACACCTTCCACTACACCAGGTTTCTC
>NW_009608722.1:9894-23286 GCF_000690535.1 Cariama cristata
TGCCACTGCCTCACCACCCTCACCGGGCAGAATTTCTTCCTAATATCTCATCTAATCATCCCTCTTCCAGTTTAAAGCCAGTGCCCCTTGTCCTGTCACTGCTTCCTGCATGTTTTGACTCTGAATATTTTACTTTTTTCAAAATACATGTGGTAGACAGTGCCTGCATGGCAGATGCTTTTGAACTGTAAGGCTTGTAAACTGTGCTCTTGGTAGCTGGTTAACAGCACCATCTAATCATCTGTGATACTTGACAATTGCAGGTGGAAGAGTTCCTAAAGCAGGTTAAAAAACCTGAGGAGGAAACCACATCCCAGACAGCCTCCCCTCAGGGTAAAGTGGAGGCGTTGTCTGTGAACAGCGACTCGGAGGATCAGGAAAGCATTATCACCGCACAGACTGTAACACCGAACGCTGAAAACCAAAAGCCACCGTCTTCAGCGGCCTTCACAGAACTTGGAGGGAGTAACCTTGAGGAGGAAGCGGAGGATGCGGCAGCGAGCGACTCCGATAACCAGGGTGCAGGGGAACCGGAGCACAGCCATGGGCGGCAGCTCATCTCTCTGGATATTCCTGATTATCTCCGGGAAGAGACAGAGGATGTCGACCAAGGTACATTAGTTCCCTACAAACCAGAAATGAATTGGCGGTGGACTTAATACTGCCTTCCCAAATCACAGCGTTGTGTGGTATTTATTTATTTGGTTTGTTCAAAGAGACTTGTTAGGTCTAAGGGGTAATGAGGCCGATGGAGAGCTATGGTAGCAGAAGTAGCTTATTTGTGTAATGCCAGAATCCCAGGTCTTGCTTTAATATTGGCACTATTTCTTTGTAGATAAACAGTCATTGTTGATCCTAGACACTATCTAGCAGGTCTCCAATTCACACCCCTTTTCCCCTGTAAGGATGAGGGTGATTAACTTCAGGCAGATGCACAGACTGTCATGTTTTGGGTCCTCACATAGACATTGCTGAGTTTTGGGGAGCATGTGTTGGTTAAAATTATTTTCTAGGGGGAAAAAAAAAAAAATCTATAGTACAAACTTTTCTATTTAAGACCGTAAACAAAGGAAAACAGGATTGTTCAGGTTTCTACATACAGTTTAATCCTTCCTACAGTAATTCAATTATGTTAGATTTCTACTGTAAAACTTTTGTCTAGGTTGGTTCTTATTTACATAAGGGCGTTAAATTGGTGTCTGATCCACTTGTTTGCTCACTATGTAGAGTTTATTGCCATCAGTTGAAGATGATGGCTAGCCTGTTAAGGCTCTTAAATAAAGGGTGAACTGTTATGATTTTTAGGACTGTGACTGATACCTGTCAGGTAACACTATTCCCTTGAAATATAGCATGCTCTTTTTTAATTTAAACCACTAATCTGCATAATCTGGCCAGCAGTAATAAAGGATATTTAGCAATGTTGTTAAACATGACCACCTTATATCTTAACTCTCACCTACCTACTGATTACATTCCTAGCCTACGAGAACAGTGATTGTTAACTTTTGCAGTGTCTTCCAGCTGTAGATGAAAAAATTACTGCAAAGAAGAAGGAGAAAAAAAGGAGGAGGAGGAATAAAATTGCGTTGGGAGCTATACCTGCTGAGATTGCTGCTGATCCAGAGCTGGTCAAGTACTGGGCACAACGCTACCGGCTGTTCTCTCGGTTTGATGAGGGAATTAAACTAGACAGAGGTGTGTTTAGTACGAAGTGTGCTGACTTGGCGGTGTAAGATGTATCCAAACCTGTGGCCCTTCTCTCAGTTTGTTACTGGTTTCCTTGTAAGAGGAGCATTACTGAGTGTGCGTTTGCACCTCTGGATATATTCTATCCCCCAGCAGGCAGGTGAACGGAAGTCTTGGACTTCAGTGGAGCTTCTAGCATGGGAAACCTTTGTTTGCATTAGTCCTGATGTTTGCTGAAGATCATACTGTACCCAAATTATGCTTGGTCAGGGCTTTTTCATAAACTGGATGACATTTTTCTGTTTCTGTATTTTGTAAAATAATTTTGTGAAACTTCAAATATGCTGATGGATCTAGTTTTGTCCTGACTTTCAGCAATCACTTTCAAATTTACTTTTTTCCATGTTTGCCTGGAAACCACTTCCAAATCCTAAATTTATAGGTAAAGGAGGAATTAGGATTACTGCTTTTTTGTATCTTCGGTTTGTTGGTTTTGTAAGCCTTTCACTTTTAATGCTCTGCCATGTAAACACGTAGATTATTTGGCAGACCAGACATTGCTCTAAAGAAAATAACATGTTGGATAAGAGAGAATGTATTTCTGGTTTTATTTGTTACAGAGCATAATCGTGATGTATAAAGTTTTTCATAGCTGTCTCGGTGGACTTGTCCTTGATAAGCCAGAATCCTCAGCACCAAGTTCAACAAAGCATTTACTGAGATTCAGGCATGTTTGTCTGCTTCAGTGAGATTTTGCTTAGCAAATTGCTGGACTGACCAGAGTTTATCATCTTCAAAGCCTGTATTTCCTGGTCAAATGCACTAAGCCACAATTGTTGAGATTAACACTAAACCTTCAGTTGTGTGTGGGGATTGGTTGATTGTTTTTAATTTAGATGACCTTGAAATCAGAGGCCAAAATACACTTCTTCCCTTTTCTTCGCAGAGGGTTGGTTTTCTGTTACTCCTGAGAAAATAGCTGAGCATATTGCCATCCGTGTTAGTCAGTCATTCAACTGCGATATCATAGTGGATGCGTTCTGTGGGGTTGGAGGAAACGCTATTCAGTTTGCACTGACCTCAAAAAGAGGTAAGCAGGTGTTGTATATAGTGCACTGTTTTGTTTGTTCAATCTTTTTCTCTAAAAATTTGAGTATGCACTTTGTTTGCTGGTTTTGGGGTGTTTTTTTAGTGCTTCTGAAGCAACAGAAGCTTTTGTGCTTCCTCAGACTCACAGTGAGCTTTCTGTTCTTAAAAAGGACCTATAAAACTGCTTTTCTATTTTAGGTCAGAGTTGGATTTGTGTTGTACTAGTCAAAGTTATTTTTACATGGCATAGTAACTAGTCTATTGGATGCTCTGAAGATTGCTGCTAAAGGTTGAGTTCTGTTTGCAGTCCAACATGCAGAGATGCCACAAAGCTGCTGCTTTTCCCAGTTGTGGCACCAAGTCTGTGTACTCAAAAGCAGATTATGTGCGAATAGTACTTAAGACACTTGAATGGGATCACCTGCAGGTGCAGCAGAACCAAGTACAGAAAAGTGATGATGACTTAATATTAGCCTAAGTTCCTGTTGCCAGCTAATGAAATTGCAGTGAAACTTTGAGAGTGCTTTCTCTAAAAACATTGACTCCTTGATATGCCTCTATTCATCAAACACACTGGTAAAATACTGGCTCATCTGATGCTTCGGAGTAATTTCTGAGCAAGACAAATGTTAGTTTCTACTGCATTAAATTTGGTAGGCTAGAAAATATTTATAGAATGGATCATAAATTTCACTTAGCTTTTTGTATTTCCTGACTAAATTTTTATTTCTATGATTATGTACTGCCCTTGTATCATCTCTCTTGTGCTGCGTTGGGTGGGTTTTGGTTTTTTTTAAACTCAATTTTCAGTACAATGTGATGAGCCACAGTTTATCTTAACAAAGGAGAAGAGTAAGTTTCTAATTGACACCGTTTAGGCTGTCAGGCTCCTGCCAAGATTGAAGCGAGGAGGACTTCCTCTCTTGGGCGGTCAGCCTTACCTGTCCACTACTTGACCTGAGATGAAGGATTGTTACGGTAGTAGATGCATGATTGACAAAAGCTAAAGCTTCCCAGCTTTGCAACAGCAGCTGAGCCTTCCCAGTCTTGGCTGTGTGGCTTCCCTTGCTGGTTTGTAAATGCAGTGGTTCTGCTCTTGGTGGAACCTCGGCTCCTGCCTGGCAAGGACAGGTCCTTCCCCTCTGAGGAACTGTAGCTTCATGTCTACCATGGCCTACAAAACTGAAGTAGTCACTCTCCACACAACTGTAGATTATAGATGTGACTTGAATCTGGTGGCTGGAGAACACCTTCCTTCTGAAACATCCTTTTGGTGGTCAGGTGGCATTCACAGTCCACGTTAACCTGTGCATCTGGTCTCTCTCTCGTTTGCAGTGATTGCTATTGATATTGATCCTGAGAAACTCAGTCTTGCGCGCAACAATGCCGAGGTGTACGGCGTGGCAGATCAGATAGAATTTGTGTGCGGAGACTTCATGGTGCTGGCTGCTGACCTGCAAGCAGATGTTGTGTTCCTCAGCCCACCCTGGGGGGGGCCTGACTACGCCACCGCCGAAATCTTCGATATCCAAACCATGATTTGTCCAGATGGATATCCTTTCACAGTTACGCGTTGTCGTGGTTTTTCACTCATTTAAGAGTGTTACTCTCTCTTTCTTCTCCTCGCTGTCTTGAACGGGCTTTGCGTGTCCAGTTGGCTGACTGGGGATGGTATGGCCAGCAGCTGAAGTCCCAGATGTGCCACATTTGTTTGGTACTCCTCCTCCAACCTCAGCTATATGACTTTGACCACCTAAAATTAAATATTTTTATTACAATTTTTGATTTTAAAAAAAAAGGTCATAAAGAGTTATTCTTAAAAGTAAAAAATCCTTTAGAGAATTGTAGTAGCTTCTTAACTTAAAGCATTATTTCAACAGTTTTAACTCCTTTATGTTATTTTATTAAAATACCCTGAAATAATCAAATAGCTATGTGGTGTGTGTATATATAGGCAATAGTTACATGAGCTGTGACTTTGTCATTAATTCCAGTTTTTAACTGATTTATAAAAGGTATATCTTATTTTAAATATCTTACTCAAACTATTCTCAATTATAGCACCTGCCTGTGACTTGGGAAATCACAGAAGAGTGCAAGCAAAATATTAACCCTTTTAATTAATGTATCAAATTCCATACTAACTTATTAACAGTAGTATTCAGCACTCATTCGTCTTGGAACGTATTAGCATAATAGTTTCATCAAATATGAAGTGTGTTGGGCTTTTTTCCCCCAAAATAATCTCAGTTGTTTCCTTTTTGGCTAAAATGTAGCCATATTTGTAAGAGTAAGGAAATCTTGGTATGCATGTATGAGAGAGATTCCACGAAATGGATTAGAAAACCAACATACTAGGTATAAACTCCAGTCAAATTTCTCAAATACTTCTATGTAGTTCAGTTAAATTTTCTTAAAAAGAGAGGTGTTTTTTTGTTTGTTTTTTTTCCTACTTTCTAGGGCAATAATGGTAAAATAGAGGTTCTGCATTTAGACAATACTAAGTTCTGCATTTCAGAAGAGTATTCAACTCACGCACCTAGAAGGCTAACTATAATTTAATTGCATAATAACTGAATTAGAGACATACTTTCAAAATGAATGAATATAAAGCAACTTCTCCTTCCCAATTCTTGTTTTTTCCTTTACTGGCTTCTACATTTGAAATTTTCAGGCTCTCCAAGAAGATCACACACAATATTGTGTATTTTCTACCTCGGAATGCTGACATTGACCAGGTGTGTTACTGGATAAGGGCTTGCTAATTACAAAAAGCTCAGCTGGCTTAAAACATAGGTATTATAAGCACAAACTGAAGACTTTTAATGCTGTTCAGCTGAATGTGGGGGGATTTTTGTTTTAAGTTTGAACCTTATGTTAAGTGATTTCTGTGTTTGCAATACTTTTGATATATTTAGAAATGGGAGTAGTAGATTATTTCCATGGTTTTGATACTGTTCCTTCATAAAGCAACAGACTGGAGGTTGGCATAGAAGATCCAAAGCCAGTAGATTTGTTGAGTGCTAGACAGATACATCATTCTAAAAGACAAAAAAAAAAAAAATATTTAAGCAGTTCTTACTGTGTGATAAGTTGCTGAGTCCTAAACTTTCATGGCTTTCAGTTTATGAAGGAGTTGCAGGAAATCACTGTACAGCCTGCAATCTCTGCTATCACTGATGAGTAGGTCAGAGACAAATGTCATGCCGGCAGAGGTGGTACTGACGCTTTCCACACAAGTGTGTGGTTCCATACGAGCTGCTTGCATTGCTGTGATTAGATAGTTAGATGCATCACTGACCTGATCAACACACAGTTTGTTTCACTGGTGTGGGTTTTTTTTAGAATTTTTTTTTTTTAAAGTAATTAGATGACTGTAACAATTCCCCTGAGTGTCTGGTTTAGTTTCCTCTGTGTATTTTCTATGCTAATCATGTCTTCTTGCTTTTTGCAAAGAAGAGAGCCGTGATACGTTCTCCTCACCTGCAACATGCTGCATAGCTTCCTAGGATTATTTCCTGCTTTTCCAAAAGCTGTGTCCAACTTAGGCAAGGTCTCAAGCCACATGGTGGCTTGCAGAATCGTTGGTGGCAAACAGCTGGCTTGAGAAACGGGGTGAAATTCATGTGACCTGAGTAGTAGCACACTGTGAGCCCGCGCTTTGCACGGCACCATTTGTATGGCAGGTGATGATTCAGTTGGGTTTTGCATTTCAGGCTGGTGAAATGTCAAAGTGGCTTATGAATCTTTGAACAGAGACCTTAAATTTAGGCAGAGTTTCTCTAGTTTCAACTTCTAACCGCTGCATTTTATCAAATGTTTCATTCCCAAGACGAAGAATGACCTTACCAGGTTTCTGCTCTGCTCATGAGCACTTTTTACTGGATTTATAAATGGGCAAAGGCACCTACATTTCACTTACGTTCCCACAAAACCATCTAAGAGTACTGCCCACAGGTCTGCACCTATTCCTACAAAACAGCTCGGCACCTCTACATGGTTGAGTCAGGTGTCTTGCCACCTCTACGTCTTGGTCCAATTGGCTCTGAATGTGCTCTGAGTGTTCCTTGATGTACATCCATGGGTTTACCTTTACACAGATTGCTGAAGAGTAACTGCTGTTGCTCAAAAACACGGCTTTGTGGTCACAGCTTAGTTGTGCAAAGCACGTGGCTGAAGGCCTGGGTTCTCAGTTCAGTCATCCAGGCTATGGGCTACTCAGGAAGAGAAATCAGCTCCGCATGCCTTTCTCTGGAGACTGTGCCAGAATAAGGGAAAAAAACCCTAAAGAAAAAAAAAGGGAAAGAGAATTTGAGTCTAACCCCCTGTTTAGGGAAATGTAGTCTTAATCTGTGTGGACAGAGGGGGGTCAAACATGACTGTCCCAAACATGACGTTAGTGGATACTCTGGTCCGTAGGAGACTGGTTATGGGTTTGGCTGCCATCATCACTGGCTGTATTTAAGAATGAAGTTTCTGAATGTACTGCTAGTACACTTCCAGAGCTGTGAATCTCCAGAAAAAAAGAGGGTTTATCATTGAAGGTCCTTAACGGTTAGTGTAGACAGTTGTCTTCTCCGTTTGCTCTTGGTTTTGCCCACAGTTCTCATCCATCTTACTTGTCTCATGGACCAGATAGGGTGGCTTCTGCTGCAACAACTGACTGGGCAAGGGCCTGTGGACACCCTGTGTGCTAGGGTGTGGGGATGTAGTTTGGCATATGAATGTAGTCCATAAACTCTAGGGGCCTATAAAAGCTTGATGAAATAAATCTTAAATGTTTCTTGCGGAAGATTAATGAAAACTGAATAACTTGGATAAGGCAGTATTTGCTGAACAGATTATCTGATGCCTTAGATTTGAATGGAAACTTGAAAACCTGAGTTTGATTTGTGATAACGTTGCTCAGTCATGTAAGATTTGCCTCTTCTGTGTCCTCAGAAATTAACTCGGTATGCTCATACACATATATAGGGCTTTCAGAGATTGTTTAACTCCTCGAATAGGTGGTCTAACATGCTTAACATGTAAGGTGGCTGTTGTTAAAACTTAAGTACTCTGCCTCTTGTCTCTTGTTGACTGGCTTGAATCTACAACCGAGGTGTGCTTGTGTGCTTTGTCAATTAAAATTGATTTAGAAGCTGACTTAATTGCCATTGCAAACCTCCATGAAGATGTTTATAGTGACTGTAAGCCAGTTTATCAGTGCAAGTTTGCTTGTCTTGCAGTGGATTTCAAGCAGAAATTGAAATAAATGCACAGCAGTTAGAAGCAACCTTACAATAAAAATACTGTTTAAGCTTTAGTTAAGGTCGTGCAAGTTTAGTGGAAAATACGTGCTGCTTTTTACAGTTAGATAGCTAACATAGAATAGGGATCCTGCTGCTGGTGTGAAAGCAGGTGCTAGCTGACCTTGACCTAGCTGTGTCAGGGGACTTGGTGTCCTTATTGCCTTCTTGGTAGACGATACATCTACATCCAGACTTTCTCCACATGATTTTTATTGCAAAAACAGTGCTTATTATGTCTGCAGGCATGGCCTTTTCTGTATAGAGTTAGTCTTGAGATGTAGATCTCCGAATTCCCTTACAAAATTGACTGAGTTTCGGTGGAAGACGAGAAATAAACTTCTGTACTTCTGCCTCGAGAGGGAGCAGCGAACCAGTGGAATACTGTTGGTGTGTTTACAAGAAATGTGAAACATTTCCCTTAATTGCATCAAATCTCCTTGTTTACAAGCATGTACTTGTTACAAAATTTGTGAGGTATACAGGCCCATTTTCAGGTCGAATCAATCTTTCAAAATATTCTTTCTAGTTAAGGAATAATCAGGAATTGTTATATATATATGTGTGTGCACATACATAAAAATACTGTTTTATTTATAGTGCCTATTATGTAGCTCATCTGTGACACCCTTGTTGGTACCCATCTCTTTGCAGCATCTTTACATCTGTGTCTTCTTTTTTTCACATCCCTTAAAAAAAAAAAAGAGGGGGAGTTGTAGAAACTGCCAGTCAGAAATATATTAATGCTGCTTCAGTTCTGGGGGGGCTAAACTTGTATTTGGCTGCCAGTGGTGTTTTTAAAAAGCATAATAAAAAGTTTGACCTACTTAGAATTCCTGCAAAGTAGGAAAGAATTAGAAATCACTGATTCAAACAGGCTTGCATATTTAAATCAAAATTATACCCCAGCAAAATGAAGTGAAAACACTTGATAAATACTTGAGTAGTTGAAAACTGTTCTTGCCTTCTATGAGAAGAATTAATGGTACTAATTTAACCTGATATTATTTAAAAAAAATGAGAGAGAGAGTGAATATGCATGCCTTGACAAAATTTGGATGAAAATAAATTTCTTTCTCTTGCTCTGCTGTTGATTGACTCTACTGACAGCAGGGAACCTGCAGTCAGGGAATGCTCAACCTTCCCCAGCATCCTTCCCCTCTTGGCTGGTTCATTTCCACCAGATCAAGGGGAAGAAAGGTGATACCTGCAGGAGATCCTACATTTACGTCTTAGTAGTGCAGCAAAATGTAACAGAGACCTCCACGAGTGACTTGAGAAGCAAGCTTGTTGAGACAGAATGATTAAATGTTGTTTATGAAGTGTTTAGCAAGCTGTGCTCTGCCTCATTGTGCAGAGTGGGAAGTATGTACTCTCCTCAGGGACCAGGACTCATCCCAAGTAGCCAGATCTCTTGCATGGACTGTTTTCTGTACCAGATAATAATTCCATATCTTGATATTTGCAGCAAAAGAGGAGGAACCTGCGATTTGTTGCTGTAGGACCTTCTTCCTAATGGTGGGATAGCTTCTTTTCACCTCATTGCAGAAGGCGTAGTCAACTATGTAAGATATCAAAACATACCCTGCCAAGTGTTCACATACTAACGCAGTGATGCTCCTGACTCTTGTAAGCCATGAGAGTGGTGCCGTTGAGGTATTGTTCTCTCACGAGTGGTCAGAATGAAGTCAGGCTGCATGATGGCTCCCCCCGATAAACCGATGAGCCTAAAATGTTGGTGAGCTGCTGTGTTGTGAGACGGGTGACCACATCAGCGTCTTTACCAGCCTAACCAAGTTTGAGAGACAGAGTGCTGAGGAATTGGGAGTTTATTAGTTATCCTGACTGTGGGTGGTTAACTGCTGATATACTGCATAGTGCTTTAGTGATTATCCTAAACTTCTTCACCGTTCTTTGAAGACAGTCGTATTGTACAAATTTACAGATGGTGGTTTAATTCAGAAACAGATTTTTCTCTTTTAGCAAAAAGACAATCTTATACATATATTTATTTACCTTATCTTTAAGTCTTTCTGATTTTTAGCTACTGGAAATGTAGCATATTTAACATCTGGAGCATACAGTAGTGCAAGTTCTGATTTTTGGGTTGCATGTTAGTATATCAAAGCAGCAGGATAATTGAGACCAATTTTCAGACAACATTTCAATCTCTATGACCCTTATAGCAGAGCAATCAAATCTATTAGAATAATATTGGTCTACTTTTAAGACAGAATGTTAGTGACTCTTCTAATTGAAGATGATTCTGAGAGTAAAATGCCTGATTATTATGCAACTTCAGAGCTATCTTTTTGAGTTAGAAAAGTTTTGGTCCGTCCAAGATCCAGCCTGTGACAATAGAAAAAACAACACAATTTGAGAAAGATTTATCAGTGTCCAGAAACCTTTCTCTCTGTGTAGGTGGGTTGAAGCTTAAATGTAGGTGCCTAGAAGGGATATGGCACTGTGGCTCTGCTCAGAGGGTTATTAAGTTGCCTTACAGTTTTTGCCCTAGCAGTCTTCTTAGTGGTATGGGGTATGAGAAAAGATCTAATTAAAAAAGTGTCAAGAACTTTTCAAAAGGGGAATGGCTGTAAAAGCAGCCCCTCTTCAAAATTTGAGTCTACTTCACAATTCAATGTTAATACAGTTCCAGTTTCATAAACAGGAACTGTTTTATGTATTGAAAATAATGTCTTTTCCTGTTAGAGTTGCTATTAAACTTCTGCAAAATGTCCCCTTCTTCAGCCAGCTATTTTTGGCCCTTATGATAGTGTAGGGTAACAGAGGGAGAGGAGCAATTCTGCTTTTTGGGTAGTGTATGTCAAATAATAATGGTCTCCTTTCCTTTAACAATTTTTAAGTAGTATTTCTTCATCAGTATACGAAGCTTTACACTTCATAAAGTACTGGAGTAAATTCCTAACATGAACTTTATGGTTAAGAGAACTGTTAGTTGTTGATTGCTGTCCATGTTAACCATAATTCTGTAAATTTGACAGACCAAAAAAGATACTTGTGTTTAAAATTATGAGCAGAAAGGCATGACAGACAAAACATTGTCAGGTTGATGGGGTTACTTTAGATGTCTCCAGATAACTTACTGCTCAGGAGTTTTTCCCTGTCCTCCTTAAGACTGTAGAGAGCACCTCAAGGGTTTTAACTTAAGCCTGTGCAAGGGAAAATTGAGTTCTGTCTTTTAACTTTCAGTCCAGACTGGGGTTTTTTGACTGTTAGTCAAGACTGTAGCACTGCAGCCTACGTTCTCCATGAACAGATTACTCTGATGGATGAAAGAGTTTTCAAAAATGTCTGCGTTCTTTGAGCCGATCCTGCTTTTGAGGAGCGTGAGTCCGCGGGAGAGCCACAGGACGGTGGCTGTGCTACTTGGGGATGCAACAGCAGCGGCATCGGGAGGATGCGCTGCATGAAAGCAGCTGCGTGGTGGACATGGTGTGATGTTTCACAGATGTGTGCAAGATCCGGTTGGAAGCAATGAATGCTGTGCACTAGCAAGGTGTTTACTGGCGTATGCTCTTCTATCTATATTATTTATGGTGTTCTCCCACGTGATTCCTACTGGTTGACTGGAACTATATAAACTGGGATCGTAATGCGAATTGGCAGCCTCTCTCCATTTCAACTAGCTAGCCATTTGTTTGTTACCAGCCAGCTGGAGTTCCATCCATCATGAGCTGACCTACCGGGAGTCTGCTTGGTGTTGTGTAGGTTTGTACCACAGTCCCCACTAGGAAGATTTTACAGACTGCGTTTATTCACTCAAGATGCTGTCATCTTAAAAAATGAAGCAAGGTGAGAGGCAGGGAAAGGTTTATGTTAGTCTTTATGCACTGTTGATTTTTTTTTTAATAACCCATCGCTTTTCAGACCTCTTCTTGTTTGTGTATTGAAAACTGTGTGCATCTTTACTGTTTGAAGATTTGATCACTGGTGCAAAACTTCATAGATTGGGTAGATTCCTGGATTTGCGGGTTTTTGGGTTTTGGATGTGGGTGTTTGGTTTTTTGTTGTTTGTGATAGCGATGCCTAATTTAGTGAAATTTCACTGTTGTTGGAGCTTTTGCTGTCCTAAATGTTGGTGTCTCAGACCTGGCTTATATTCCAAATACTGCCAGAAGATATGAATTACCTTTTGTTCCTTGTCTAGTGGGTAGAGTGATTCCCTGAGCCCAGAATTAAGCAAAGTGCACTTGACCTTGATAGTCACACAAAGAGTAAACATCATGCAGGTAGTTTTCTTTTTTTCTTGCCTTTGTTCCCACCTCATCTTCATCATCCATTTTGAGAGAATCTGTGGTTAGGCACCAAAGCCTTGTTCTGCCTGCAAGTCTAGTCGCTGGATGGGAAGGGTGTTTGCTGTGTTTCTGTCTTTGAAAGTCCAATTGTTACAAGTGACTAGTCCATGATGGGAGTGTAAAGATGGGTAAAACTCATTTACTTATTTTAATTTTATCTGATATCATTCAGAGAACAGAAAATCATACCAGAGAGATCAGTTTGATAAAAGACTATATGGTAACCTTGGTGAATTAAGAAATTGGATGGGAGGCTGACTAGTGAAACTACCATTGACCCCATTCATTTGGCTACCATTTTAGATGGGAGACCTAGCCAAATGGGACCTGCCAAGCAGTGTCACATTTATTTAGGATTAAATATAACAATGAACAAAGCAGGGAGTGGGAGGCCAGGAGATGAACTCAGATTAATTTGATTGTATTTCTAAGATGCTTTGGGTATTAGGGGAGTTGGCAGGTAAAAGACTGGGTTGATGTCTTTTGCAGGCTGATAATTTCTAAGTGAACGTAATTGCATACAGTTCAGCTGTGACTGTCATGTTAATAACAGCAGCTTTTAAGCAGCCCACTTTAAACTCACGTCTGTTCTCTGTCCTTGATAAAAGATAAAGCCAGAAGATAGCCCCAGCATACACCACGCCAGAGTGGCACTTCTGGACTTCAGTCTTCCTAACGCTCATAGCACTTGAATACTGAGTTGTAGTTTGCCCACCTCAAGTTTGAAAACAAGAAGAATATAAATAAATCTGGGGCCTGTCAAAGGGTGGCAGCACCACTGTGGCAGTGGAATAATTCACCTGCAAACCTGTATGTTTTGAACAATGCTGCCTGAGAGCATTTGGTTTTATTACATTCAGTGTAAAGAATGTCATTACCTTTTTTTTCCAAGTGGGTTGGGATTTTTTTTTTTTTCCCCTAGTCTTTAGGTTGGTTGTGGCGAGAAGGGGTTCTTTTTACTAGTGTTGTATAAAATGAAATTAATCACAGTGTCCTTGTGTGACCGCCTA
>NW_009608723.1:0-14733 GCF_000690535.1 Cariama cristata
GGACCTGGCACTGATCCTTGTTGAAGCTCATACAATTGGCCTATTGACCCAGCCTGTCCGATCCCTCTGTAGACAACCAGGCGATCAGGCCCAGTCAGCATGGGTTCATGAAAGTCAGGTCCTACTTAAGTGACCTGATCTCCTATGACAAGGTGACCTGCTTAATGGATGAGGGAAAGGCTGTGGATGTTGTCTACCTGGACTTTAGTAAAGCCTTTGACACCGTTTCCCACAGCATTCCCCTGGAGAAACTGGCTGCTCGTGGCTTGGGCAGGGCTACTCTCTGCGGGGGGCAAGAATGGACTGGATGGCCAGGCCCAAAGAGTGGTGGTGAATGGAGTCAAATCCTGTTGGTGGCCGGTCACAAGTGGTGTTCCCCAGGGCTTCGTATTGGGGCCAGTTCTGTTTAATGTCTTTATCAATGATCTGGACAAGGGGATGGAGTGCACCCTCAGTCAGTTTGCAGATGACACCAAGCTGGGTGGGAGTGTTGATCTGCTGGAGGATAGGAAGGCTCTACAGAGGTTTAGATTGGATATTAGGAAAAATTTCTTCAGCAAAAGGGTTGTTAAGCACTGGAACAGGCTGCCGAGGGAAGTGGTAGAGTCACCATCCCTGGAGATGTTTACAAGAGGTGTAGATGTGGTGCTTAGGGACATGGTTTAGTGGTGGGCTTGGCCGTGCTAGGTTAACGGTTGGACTCGGTGATCTTAAAGGTCTTTTCCAACCTAAAAAATTATCTGATTCTACATGTCTATCCTCTAATTGACAAAAGTGGAGACAGATAGAAACATGAACTTATCTTTCTCCCAATCCTTCTGAGATCTGTGTTCAGAGACAGGATGAGGACAGGGCACAGACCGCTGCTTATTGTTTCACCCATCTCATCTCTACTCTACTGGTAAGCTTGAAGAAATAACAGGGTTGCAAAACTACTTGAAGGAGGAAATATAACACTGCATTTAGGATTGAATTGTACTTTGATCTTAAGGTATTCAAACTACCTCTTTATGGAAATAAAAGCTTCACAGCATTGTTAGACAAGTAAGTATTATATCCATTTCATGTATGGGGAAATGTAGGCAAAAAAACATATAACAACTTTCCAAAGTCATGAAAATGGAAAGGTAAAAAGACCCCAAAACCACCAGAATGGTGGCTCTATAAGCACAGCTTATTTTTCAGAATATAACTTCCAGAAGTGATTGGAGACAAATGATACAAGGTATACTAGAAACACATACAGGCAGAAAGCAGTCAGCTAGGATCTGAGTGAATTTTCTGCAACAAAAATTTCTAAATCAAGGCCAGATTACCCAAAATGGGGTTGTATGATGGAAAAATAAAGTATGGTTTTCACTGCCTGCTGGGGAGAGAAGATGCCCACAGCCACAGTAGCTCTGAATGTCATTCTGGCTCGATGACTCTCCCTGCCTGCGAGCAGGCAGGTTTCTGGGATGTACACGCATAAGGACCAGTGCATGTGCACACTAAATTTCCTAATAAAATAATTTGTCTTAGCATGCTGGAGTAGTTCACATATTTAATATAAATTGCATTGTTTGCAGATGTTGCAAGAACCAAGCATAGCAGAACCACTGGGTACGAGTGCCCTCTCCCTATCGCCAAGTATTTCTGCATGCAGAAAATATCGTCATTTGCCTTTGGTGCTCCCTTTCAACTGCGTGATTTACAGCAAAAACTGAAAAATGAAAAATTATTGCATGACTGTTATTCTGTAGTCGTCAAAACACAAGTGGTTAATTGCAAGCAACAGTGAGAGTGTTTTCAGAGCAGTTGCTAGAGCTGGTTACACAAGCCCCAGGAGGGAAGGACAGGACCTCTCAGAAATTCCCAACTGCAATGCCAAATTAAGAAGCAAATTCTGCCAGACCCTACAAGATTCAGAAATTAAGAAAAGCTGCTTGAGATTGTTTCTTAGCTCTTTGCTGCATCTCATCAGGTTGCTGTATGCATTCACATTGTCTAAGAAAACTGTGAAATCATGTATCAATGTTGAGAATATTTCTGTAACACTCTCATCTAGAACAGGATAAATGTTTTTATTACATTCTGAGATGATGTCTATCCAGAAAAGAATATGTGTCTGCACTCTGGGTGCTGAACTAGAATACAAACAATTTTTTTTTAATTATTTTTTTTTCCCCTGTAGTTCACCGTAGTAGATATGCCTTAAATTTGAGTAACTGGTGCCCATTAGCGTCAGTTATGGGTGAGGAGGAGCCAGCATACACAAAAGTGCCATGAACAGACGGCTGCCTCAGGAAGCACAGCAATCCACCATGTCTCTGTGGTTTACCACCATACCACAGGCTACAAAGATGTTCAGAGTTTCAGTTCTCCATAGTCTAACTTACTTTTTCTGAGAGAAGCATGACCGACTTTTTTCTTTACCACTATCTGATCAAAGACGATCAATCCTTTCAAGAACACAGCATCACTTTGCCTTTCAGTACACCCGCCCCTGCCCTGAAGCATTGTGGGCGGATGCTGGGAGTACGTGCACATGGGTTGCTCCAAAGGGTGGGTGCCACAAAATCTGGTACCAGACAAAAATATGAATAAAATCTGAGGGTATAGATATGTACATACTTATAATCCAATACAGAAGGTCATATAGACTCCCACTTAATTGCCTAAGTCGTTCTCACTTTCTTTCCTGCATAAACCGGTTTGAATGAGCTCTGGATACTCCTTCCTTGCCAGGCACTTTCCAGTCCCTCACTCATCCTTACGCCTCTGCCCCAAACCCCCTTGGACACCAAAGTCCTCTGTGAAATGCTGGCACATGGCAGCACAAGAGTCTGGCAAAAATAAGCTAATAAAACAGCAAGCAGAGCCAGCAGAAGGCACAGCCCAAGATGTCACTCCAGTTTTAGGAGATGGAAATCTTGCAGCGACAAACATATCTGGCATTGGTGCAACATGGTGCCGGTCAGTGAAGGCATGCCCTGCTGATGGGGCTCTGCCGAGGGCTGGGCTTACACCTGCAACAGGCACCAAAAATGAAAAGGAAGAACAAAACAACACTTTTTCCAGAGCTCAAGTTCCTAGGAAACCCCCTCTGCCAGTGGCACATCAGCTGGGCTTCACTGACCCCTTAAAATAAAAATAATAAAGACTATGCACTGCAGAACTTGTGCCTAAAGAAGAAACCTATGGCTTCAGTGCAGCACTGTGTTGGTGCTCAGACTCAATTTCAGCAAAAGCATCCGTGTATAGATACATGTGAAACCAAATCAAAATAGAGTTCTTCCACAGGCTAATCACCTACAGATAATGAAAAATTATATCTAGATGTTTGTTGTAAACAAGCCTTACTTTTTCTTCACACGGTTCAAAGTGATGCTTCACCAGCCACTTATCCTTTCCCAGTTTTTCTTCTCCTGCACGTCCAGAGAGTTGTACTGTCTCAGAATAAATGTCATTAGAACTATCAGCTTTACAACAGAATGCCATCAGCCATGAATTTTTAATGCCCCGTCTGGAATTGAGAGAGAGAGTGTGCTGCGGAAACGGAGCACTGAAACCCCACATTTTGGTAAAAGCAAAGGCAAGGGTGGTAATTACTCTCTGAATGCTCTAGTAGGATGGAGCCGCTTGGGAAAGAGCTGACCCCAGCTCAGGTGTGGAACAAAATGGGTCTCACAGGAGAACAGGGTTTTATTTAACAGAATGAAATGAGTCTCTTTAAGCAGTGAGATGGTCTGCAAAGTTTATTTGCCTCTTTACTTCTGGCAGACGCCAGGGCACTTCATTACCCTCAAAGCTTTATCAGCTTTGAAGAACGGTGTCAACAACACAGCCTTGCAGCTTGAAAGACTTACAGAGCAAGATAAGGCAAAAGATGCAGTAAAGAGGCAACGGGCAGCGCATGAAGAATTGATAGCTCCTCCATCAGTGCTTGCACACAGCCACTATAAATACCCCCTGGGCTATTAGTGATTACCATGATAGCTTTCACCAACCATTTGTGTATAAGCCAGTGCCTACCTAAATCAGCCAGTTTTGAAAAAAAGATTAAAATTATTGATTTAGACTATGTTAGGGCTTTATGTAGGTAGTCTGTCTTTAAAAGCTTCCTCAGCTCTGTTGAGGATGCTGAACTGCAGCCTCCTGATTGATGGGCTAGCACACACTGCACTGCAGCACCAGCTAACAAGACCGAGATTCACTTCTCAGCTAACAAGATCAGAAAGAGACAGGTCTTTTTTCCTCTGTCCCAGAGAATTAGGATCACTGCTAGATGCTTCGGCTCTGCCTTGTGTAAAGGAAAGGGGGGTTAAGCCCAGCTCTACAGGAGCTGCAGCTGGTGCTGGGGCCAGACCCATGACATTGCCCACCGTATCCATCCTGGCCCCACCAGCACGGCGAGGAAGGTGCTCCACAGCTGGGTGGGCAAAGGCATTTCCACCACCACCCCCAGTTTCAGTCTCTCCCTCTCTCTGGCTCCAAACACCACTGGGAAGAAAAGACCAAATTAAAGCTCCTGCTGTGGCACCAACGCCACAAACAAGGGCTGTCAGAATGCTCTGTTTTGTTCAACTTGAGTTGCTGTCTGTATATCTTAAATCCTTTAAATCTTTATACAGAACAGAAGTATTTTGACATGGTTTTTTTTTTTTTTAACCCCCAAAAATGCCTCCAAAAAACCCTTTAAATCAAATAGCAGTAGCAAACTATTTCAACAAAAGTTTGCGAAACTTCCCTGGTCCGTTTAACTACCACAAAGTTTTATTTGCCACAGCCCTACCAGAGCCAGATAACAGCTATGCCACTCATTGTACGCTTCCCTCTACTTTGCCTTCTTCTTTGTAATGGGGAAATAAGGGACGTAAGAAAAATAGGGCACTATTAACATTGAACAGTTCTTTGAGGAAGCAACGGGATTCTGATTTGTCAGCAAGAACGCTGACAGAAAATCCAAGGCTGTTGAAATTACCAGTGTTGCACAGTGTCTATTCTGCATTAATTCACCTATTGAATTTATTAGGGTAAGATAATTAAAGGAAATTATCATGACAAGATAATTAAGGGAAAAAGCATTGCATGTACTATCAGAGAAGCCTCAGGACACATTTTTGCTAAGTTATATCTTGATCTATGTTGCAGCCTAGATTATATATCTGCTGTATGTTGTAGTCCACACAAAGGTATTTTGGGAATTGAGGAGTTAAGAAAAAAATCCCTCTCTCAGGAAGAAAGCACACCTCCAGTAAATAAAGTAACATTAACAGACATTTCTGCAATACTAATGTATTATTTATAGCTGCTTTAACAAGCCACTGTATAAATATTTCTAAGTGGCTCTTTCTAAGAGGAAGATACCATATCAAATGTACATTGAAGGGGTTTTGTTTTGTTTTGTTTTCTTAATAACGTTATTCAAAGGACGAAACCACCTGAAGTTTAGAAATTGGCTGCTAAACCTTGATTTTTAATTATACTCCTGTGGACGAGATACCCATCTGCTCTGAAACGCTTAGTGCAGCAGAAGTGATTTCAGGGGGACCTGCCAAGGATGCTGGCAGGAAAGGGTGGTGCTTTGCAGGTCGGTGGGAGAAGCAGCCCCATGCCTGTGTCACCCCCAGCTGTGGGGCAGGGACCCCACATCTCCTCCACCGGCACAACCACAGCCCGCCTGCCCTGGAAGCATCCCGTGTCAGGACAGGGATCGTTCCCTGCACCATAACCTAATCCAGAGGGTTACAGGAAACTCCTTCAAAACCAGCTCTGCTCCTAAGTCACTTAATCACTTTTTAATTCTGATTTCCACTAATTTGCATAAACATCTATTAAACCTATTCCTCTCAAGCAGAAAATTTTACTGCATGCCAATGGCTCTATTCAGATTTAGATGCTAAATTCTCAAAGATGCTGTGGCCTGATTTCAAGTGTGTCAGCAAGTATAAAATGATGTATAATTTATTCATTAAATAATGGTTTCTGACTCCCTCCCCACAAAGTCAGGAGCAGCCACAGATGCTCTTGCTCAGCACCATGCCCAGGTGCCTCCCCAGCCAGAGGGTGCTATGGCACTACTTCAGCCTGCTTTTACTCAGCTTCCCCACTGCATCATGGTTTCCCTGGGGAGATCGGGAGGGATGGAGGGTGCCCAGGGCTTGCCACGTATTATAGCCTTGGGATCCATTATAGCCAGATCCAGAAGCTGGGAAGCACCTCCAGATGCTGTTATTTATTAATTCACATACCTGCCAAACCAACAGAAGTCTAAGCTAGTTCTTTACAGAAGGCCATTCAATGGCCAGTTGAGGTTAAAAAGCAGGAGATTTGAACCAGTGCCCCCCAAAAGGGCTGATGAAGCTGCAGAAATGGTTTTGCTGTTGTGCCTGGAAAGCAGGAGCACAGAGCAGGGAAGCAGTATGCAGTGACGCAGCAAACTGTAGGGCCCACCATAGAGATAGAGTGGGCAGCTCTGCCTCCCACTCCCCCAAGCCCACCCCAGCATCCCACCAGGGGAGCAAACAGGTATGGATGATGGTGAGAATGGCAGCTCTGCTTGGGTCTGATCACATGTGAGCATTGCACTTTTCATCATTTTTGTCTTCACTACTTTTGTTCTGTCTCTTCTCTATTGCTTCTTAGTGTAAAAAAAAAGTTTGTTATTAAGCTGGTGCAGCATGGCTGTTTCCTGTGCATCACTCCTGTGCCTTAAATGCCTTTCAGAAGTGGTTCTCTTACAGCCCGACATTGATTCATCTTCATCTGCTCTGAGAAAGCAGTGAAGTCATGTGCCAATTCAGACACGGACTAATGGAAGCTGTCTTTAACTTTGCTCTTCTTTTTTCTTTCCCTTGTAAGAATATATTTGTCTTCAGTCCTCAAGGAAATAGGAGCAGATTTAGTAATCAGCATATCAACCAGCTTTTCTCCTTTCCTCAAAGAAGGAAACTATTTTAATGCTCTCTAAGACTATCAAACAAGGGTTTTCCCCTGCAAAAGCCTGTTTTGGTTAAAAGGGAAATGATAAAGAAATCCTAAAATGAAACCAGCACTTAATATATGTACATGCTTTAAAAGTTTCTTTATTGCCATTACTTGCAACCCAGGTTTTTGCAGGAAACGGAGTGTTTTCCAGAAGCACGAACCAGACAGATCAGCGCACTGAGGACCTTGACACACATCTTGACCGCAAGCTCATACCAGCACATTTCACTTACAGCTTCGCTTGTTCTGCTGGAATTGGGATGAGGGAGTTGAAAACTGCAAATTGAGAAGTAGTTGGCCATGGGGCTGTGGGTTCTCAGGTCTGATCCTCTCCCAGCCCTGACTATGTGCTGCAGCTCTCCTGGTCCCCAGGGTCTCCTCCAGGCTCACCCCACCGCTTCCAGAGCACCACACTGGCAGCTCAGCCTCTGGTTTCACCCCAGGACAGGAGCAGGAGCTCCCAAGAGCCCTGAGACCTCCTGATCTTCCTGATGGGAAGGAGGGTCAACCCCAAGGGAAGCTCAGTTCTTGAAACCACATCTGTGAGGACAGGGAAAAGCAACGGCCACCCAGCCAGTGTGTGCTCAAGTCAGTCATTGAGAACCTCAGAGTGCTGAAGATGGAGCTGAGCCGCTGTAGCATGAAGTCACCGAGGTGGTGGCCGGCAGTCAGCGAGAGCAGTGGCTGGAAGCAGGAGACTTCCATGAAAACCCAAGGACAGTGGAAACGAGGCGGCCGAGCTTTGCCCACTGCAGGTACCAGTGGCGTGTAACACAAACTGCGCTTTGCCCCTGGCTCAGAACAAGAACAGGTTTCATGTCTGAATTTGGTGTGCAAAACTGAATTCCTTCTCTTCCTATCCCTGGCCATGGAGAACAACCCCTAGAACTACAGACTAAAAGAAGCCAAGCTCCCTAAAATGGCTTTCTCATTTAATTGCATCAAATATTTAGAATGCAGATCGCATTTGATACATTTTCTTTTAACATCATCATTCATCCGTTTTATTGTTGCTATTTCAATGGAAACTCTCTTGAAACTGCAGTTATATGGCTGAATCCTGTCTGTGGTGCAAAGACAGAGTTGAGTCCATGAGGTCAGCTGTACTAGTTTTATTTTCAGTCATTAACTACCAGTGCAAACTGCATATTGAGCAGAGAAAGCCCAATTTTGTCTGTGTGTGCCTGACAAATAGTGTTGCTCTACCTAGAGAGAAACATAGCTGATCAGAGCAGCCATTGCCGGAGGGCATGACGCACTTCAGAGGGCTGAGCATCACCTAAATAAAATACAAAACCACATTATCAGAGCAGACCTGACATTATGCGGAGACAGATTTTGTTCCTGAAACAGATTTAGTTTGAATTTTTGCCCTTCTAAATACCAGCATTCATCAGGTTAGGTGATTTGCCAATGCATAATAATTCCATATAAAGACTATTAGGGAGGCTGCAGTGAACAGATTAGCACAGAAAGTGAACCCATGCTTTAAACAGCAAGATGGAGCATCACTGGCGTGTCTCCCGCTTCCCCCGTTTTTTGGCCTTGCCAGAAGCAAGCAGACAGGAAAAATGAAAGGGGAACAGCAGCTGTTGGGGTGTGTGGGCTCTCTTTGCTGTGCAGGTTATTATAAATATTACATTAGAAACATTAGTGAGAGCACACTTAACAGCAGCTGGCCCAGAACATCTAAGCCTCAGGCATGAAACGGAGACGTAGCAAAATATTCTGGTGTGAAGATCAGCCCCCACCACTACAAAGCAAGAAATTAAGAGGAAAAATGAATCTTCCTTTGTTCTCCCAGCTTCAAAGCTGGGAAACTTAACATCAGTCCACTGCAGTGGCAAGAAATTATGAGTGACTAGATTCTGAGGAAAATAACTTGGGAGATGAAAGTGGAGCTGAAAAGCCATTTAAGCGGGATCATAGGGCCACGGGAGCCGAGCGCTGGGCTGCCCGGGGGAGCGAGGGGGAGCCTGCCGGGGCACCTGCGTGCCCAGCGGAGAGGTGGGTGCAGCTCCCCACGGCACAGCTCAACCTCTCCGCCATTCAGTAGGGCTGGAAAACAGCATGCATTTGTTTTGCTCCATCCTCCACTTTCCTCGAAACCCCCAGAGCGGGAGGTGGCAGCTCCCCCAGCCCCATGGGGTGCAGCTGGGGTGAGGGGAGTCAGGGCTGAGCATGGACACAGGAGAGCAGGGCTGGGGACAAAAGTGCGATGGCAAGCCAGATATCTGGGGGCACCAGCACCCATCCTGCCAAACTCCTCATCCTCAGCCGAAATGTGGGAACCGAGCACGCCTATAACCCTCTGATGGGACAAGGGTAAGGGTTCTGCTCCCATCACCCAAGGTCCTAGCCCAACATCTGATTCCTGGGTGATTTTTGACTTTCATTTCAAATCTTTGCAGAATGAATCATATCCACAAACCAGCCACAGTGGCCAGCAGGCACACAGTTGCTTCTGCTGGGAACGGGAAGGGCTCCTTGGCATGGCACAGCACCGGGCGCTGCGGCTCACAGCAGTCCAAAAAGATTGGGATTCACATGCAAAAGAAAATTGCCTATAAAACCTGTAAAAAGCTAGTTTCTTTGATCATCCTCATTTTTATTGAAGGTTTTTTTGGTTTGGTTTTTTTTTTTTTTTCACCTCTCCATTCCTACTGTCAGGGATGTTGCAGTGGTCTTAGTAAGGAGCTCACTCGTTTTGTACTTTAGCGATGATAGTTCAACAGTCAGTGTTGTGTGGAGGAATGGCTATTTCACATGTTGTCATGTCTGGGTGAAGCTTTCAGAGTCAATGGCAGTAATAAATGGCATAAATCTGTAAAATCCAGGCTCGTTCGATTCCATTGAAATTCGTCAGCCATGAATCTGTGGAGGAAGTAGTGGAAGGTGCAGACTAAGATAGGAGCTTTATTGCAAGCACACCCCACCACCTCCCCCCAAGCACTTTTGGGTTTGTTTGGTTTTTTGGTGGGGGGAGGTTGTTTGGGGTTTTGGTTTTTGTTTTTTTTGTTTTGTTTTGTTTTTAAGTTAAATTACTCTGCCTACAGAACCACACAGTTGCCTCTAACATTCATGGCTCTTCCTAAAAAAGTTGCTAAGCACAGAGCAGATGAAATACAAGGAAGTAGACAAGCCTAGGAAGTAGAAGGAAAAAAAATAATCAAGTTTAAGAATGATAGAATGACTTTGCCTTAGTGTCCACAGGAAAAAGAAAGCAATTGCTCCAGAGAAGCTAAACATGAACAAATTTGCATCCAGAATGGATATACACTGCTAAGTTACAAAGCCAGGGGAAAAGGGGATTTTCCAATGGTAACACTGATAGAGGCTTACAGAAAAGACAGTGGGAGCTGCCCCAATTTGAAAAATGAAGGATAATGAATGCAAGCCATAAAGAGTTTTTATGTGGTTTTACATTTTACTTTTCAAAAGCAAGGCTAACAACTGAAGATTAAATTGAAATGGGAACAATAATGCCACAAAAATGCCCTAGCAAAAAGTTAAGGCTAGAGCGGTTTGAAGGAGGAAGCACATCGCCGCTTCAAACAGCAAATGTCCCCCACCCGCAGTGGCAATGTCACACCCTTCTGTCTAAAAATGAATGAGGTAATCAGAACACTACGAGTAGACTAGTTTAAGGTACACTTTTCTTCAAATGTAATTATTATTATTATTAACAGGCTAGTGCATCGTTCTGCCCTGGCGATCTTAATTTTTCTCCTTTGCTTTTTAATTTTTTTTTCTCTAGTTATGAGTAGAAATGGTCCCAAGATTCACATGGCTAACTGAACTGTAGTTTGACTTACCCACAATAAATTAGAACAATAATTACAAAATCCCTCCCAAATTCTAAATTAGATCATCTGCTACCACAGCAACAAGCGCCATGCTAATGAGCTGGGAGAGACCTCACCTTCCAGCCCAAGCTCAATCAGATCAAGGCTTTATTGGGCAAGATTAAGGAAATTGTACTTCAGGAGAGAGGAAAAGCATTGTGCCGTTAACATCAGTACTGCACAGCAAAGGTGCGGGTGTAAACAGCACCACATTAGCTTTTGGTCTTATTTCCGTAATGATGCCAAGTTTCTGAGTTTAACTGGTCTTTCCAGTGAATCGATGTAGGTTCAGCTCCCCTCTCCAATTGCCCTTAATGAGGGCATTTCCTTGTTGCAAAACCCCACCCAAATAACGACATTACTCAAATACAGTTGGACACCGCAGATTTGGGACCTTTATTTGCCTCTTTGCCTGCCTGCTCTAGGAGGAGCACACCTGAAAATGGGGCACATATGCTCCAAGGTGGTTTTGACACAGAGTCCTCCATTCCTAGGTTGGGGCAACCATGTTGTTATTAAATTGAGCCACTTTGGCTCAACAAAAACCACTACCTACCAGACTTGGAAATGGGGTACAGAAAAGGAATTTCCAAGAACACTCAACTTTTGTTTGCTTGGGTTGGGTTTTTTTGGTAATCCCCAGAAATGCTGAACAGCAGGGCTGGATTTTGAAGGTTTTTTTAATTTCTCTTTAAGATGTCAGCAGTACACACAGTGACCTCTGAACTATGACATTTTCTCTTTGGATGCATGTTTCCACAATGGCAACATCAGGAGAAACAGGAGTCAGTGACTCTTGGAAATTCAATAAGGAAAATAAAAGGGTTTGGTTGTTCTCCTAGTATTATCGTGCAGGTGGGAGAACCCCAGACATTTAGCCACCTACATATAAATGCTGGCTTGGTTTTCCAAAGTCCTCCGTAGCCTTGTTAAAGAGTGGCTGTAAGCTCACACGGCAGCAGTAGTGCACCGAGGGCAGGCAAATCCAGCAGCGTGGAACTCCTGCTCCCCGCAGTTCCCTCCCTGGCTCCTCCACCGACCCCAGACCAGAAGCTCTTGCCCAGGGAGCTTTGCACCTCCAGCAGAGACACCCAATTCCTTGCATTTAGCTCTCTTCTGCGCTTAGATAACTCACTTTTAAACACATTATGCTCAAATACACACAGGACAAACGCGCCACTGAAGTAATACAAAAGCAATCACCATAAAGATGCTTTTAAAATAAGAGAGTAATATTAAGCAAGAAAATGCCTAAGGCTACTATAGCTATTGAGAAGTGTCTTGGGGAAAGGAAAAAACCCACAGCTCTGTCCTTTAACCCTTTCATTGTACCACTGAAACCTGGAGCATCAAAATGCAACCATAAGCACTACTCCAGGTACCAATATATCAAATTATCACCATGACTTACAGAATTAAGATATTGTCAATATTACTTCCACTTGCAAAGCAAAAAAAAAAAAAGTTTATATTTGGGTAGGGATGGTAACTGATTGACTCAAGTGCAATGCTTCAGAGTGTTGCTCTGAAACAGTGAGACTAACCAAAAGAATAAGCAATGTCCTTTCTCTTTTCGGTATGAAAGAAATTCTTATCATTCATTACTCTCCACTGCAGTTTGCTGTTTTGGCATAGTAAGGAAGAACATAAAAACTAGTTATGAAGGTACTGCTATGGCTGTTCCCTTCAAATTTAGTGGCCAAGTTCCCAATGACTTCATTAAAGTCAGGATTTTGCCTGTAGAACAGGAAAGAAAATGAACATAAAAACAAAGAATTAAGAGACATCAGTGAAGGTTCTTCAGAAGGGAAGATGAACACAACCATTTTTTTCTTTTATTTGTTGGGAACAAGATAGAACAAGTGTTTCTTATGGAAAAAGAGGAGGTCAGTGTACAGCCACAGACAATTGAGTCCCTCTGAGCCCTAGAGTCAGAGCTTGCCAATGCCCCTGCACACTGGAGAGCATCCCTGCTCAGCACCACACACCTGCGATGCACAGTGCAGGAAAGTCATGACAGCTGCTACACCCTTCTCAAAATAATTCACACAACTGAATAGATATCCAAGCAAAATGGATTAGAGTGGATGTGAAAAGCAATTCCAACTGATATTGGGTTGTACATGTTCATCCAGATCCTGTGCTACAGCCAAGCTTCCCTTGTCATAAGTCAGGAAAATAAGAAAAAGCAGGGGGAGGTGTAATGACATCATCTTGCTAATGACCTTGTACCACTCAAGAAGTTCCCCAGCAGCCAGGCAAGAGAACTCTAAACAGGAAGCCAGCCCAAAGAGAAATATCAGACAAATGAGAGAAAGTGGCAGAATCAAAACAAGCCAGGGCAGTTGCGGGTGAGGACTTCTAGTAAAAATAATCAGTACAGTGGTGGGGCTCAAAAGAGAAGTCTCCAGTTTGGGATGAAATTATCTTTCCTTCATCCAAATTTTCTGTCAGAGCTGATGGAGAAACCCTTAGCTCCATATCTGGCATCATTAGGAATGTTAACAGTTCAATAAAATCTTGCATAGCGAAATCTCCATTTACAGGAGAATAAGTTTATGATGAACAGATAGTGCTCAACTCCTGTATTTTGGCAAATCTTGAGACAGCATTTGCATTTGATGACAGCTGTGATCCATGGCACTATGTTACAGTCAACAGACCATGTGATATTCAGTTTATAGGATTAATCTGCAGTTTGGATAGCACTGATTCGTATCACAGGGATATCAATTCCACCTATAATTTTCTATAGAAAATAGCCCACATGTAATTTTCATAATGCCAATTAAACTAGGACTCCCATTTATTAAATGGGATTAAAAAGCACTTTTACAAGCTCTACTAATCATCCTTAAGTACCTTTAATTACAGCCTGGACAGCATTGATTTCACCGCTCCAGACGCTCAGAAGACAGCTGTACTCCTGACACGCGTGGCACGTCCTCACCACCCGTACTCTCACCGAGTTTGGGATTTACTGGTGCTGGCTTGTTACTGCAGTGACAGACTGGTTCCCGGTCCCCAGGACAGTCATTGCCACACTGGTTTCTACGAACGCCTTTTGGATCAGCACATCTGTGCTTCTCCAGATCCTTCACGGCTGTAAGGGAGCAGGTGAATGTGCTGAGGAAAAGCTGCCCTGCCAGGAGAAAGGGCACTGCGCGGGGATGCTCAGCAATAACTCTCCCTGCTTCAGCAGTAATAAATTCACTGCCCTTGCGTGAGCTTCTCTTGCTCTTTTCCCTCTTCCTCCACTTTAAATAACACCCTTAAGGATGAGCAATGGTGCTGTTTTGAGGAGGGCAGTTACTGCTATTAACTGCTGTAGAACATAAGTTAATATTGCAAATAATACATGTTACTAAGTGCACTGATAAGGCACATAACAGTAATAAAAATAAGAATTGCTCTACAGCAATAAAACATTAGTTTAAGAATTCCACCAAGATGCAGCCACAGAAGTATAAAACTATTTCAATCAACTGCTAAGAAAGGTTTGGTTTCTTTGATGCTGGTTTTTTTTCGTTATTGTTTCTTTCAAAGTCGCCGACTAGGAAAGCAGTAGCTTTACATGAAACAGAGACTCATTTATGTTGCATTAAAAGGATGGAGGTAAGGGTTAATTTTCTCCACTGGGTCAATGAGTGCAGCTCCCTTACTTTTAGAGCCATAAGTGTGTAGGTGAACAAAAATCCTCACTCTAACTGGTGGCACTGGCTGTTTGCACTTGCTGCTTTTTACTGTCATGCACAAGCTTCACATCAAAGTAATGCTGCTGCTATGTGATGGAGCATGCACAGTATCAGTATTTATACACAAACTTCCTACTGAGAATATTTCAAAGAAGCTAAAAATTAAAATAAGAACTCATCACGGAAAGACCTAAGTGTAGAAGTGTCCTCGTGAAATTTGGAAA
>NW_009608723.1:14764-28363 GCF_000690535.1 Cariama cristata
TCTGGACAAGTTAAATATATTGAAAAGCCCCATTTTTTTCCAGCAGCAAGACCATGAGCTGGGACTGTCAAATGTTAGAAATTAAGAATGACAAGATACATCTAGTTTTTCAGACTAGGAAACCCATTTGGATCTTGGAACACATGGGAAATTTTCAAAGATGCACTTTATGTGATAATGCAAGTAACATGTCTACATCTCTTCCTAAAAACAGGAAGCTGACTTCAGCCCTCCTGCACAAGAGAGAAGACATCCCAGCTGAAGCAACAGACAACCTGGGCAAGGAACATCACCTGAAGTTACACATTTCTTGTGCATTGCTTTTTCAGAGTTGTGTGACAGAAGAAGGATTTGAAGGGGACATTCTCATTGTAACTGTTCAGCAATGATAAACTTGTGACTGAGGAATGATCTGTCATAGAAGGCAAGAAGATCCAACTGCAAGAAGGGGTTAAACTGGCTGGAAGCAGGGATGCCAGAGACAGGAGGACTCGTTGCAAAGGAGTGAAGTTCCCCTGGGTGATAAGAGCCACAGCATTGTCTTGCAGCCATCCTGGAATGGGAGCATTCAGGAGCCCAAGCTCAGGATCCACCTTTGGGCATCAGAGCTGGGCTGGGGGATGGACCCAGGGCTGGGCTGAGGTGCCCCATGCAACTGCTCCCAAGATGGGTGCTGGCACAAGCGGATATAAGGAATCTGCTTGCAACGCACCTTTACAGATTCCACATGGAACGATGTATTATAGTAGGACTCTGCCCAATGCATTGTTTATTAAATTTTTCTTTTATATTTAAGCACAAACATGTATTTAATTCACCTTGAGAGGTACCATAAAAATTCCCCAACAGATTGATCAAGAAGACAACTCATGCCGTGCCTCATTAGGCTTTTACAGTAAGGGACCTGCTCCATATAGTGCTGGGAAGGAAAGGTAAGGGGGGAAGGAAGGACGGACTCTGGTCAGCTGGAGCTTCTTTTCTCTGTATTTTACTGCTTCATGACTGAGCCATTCAACTGAGTTACACCTTGCTGGGCTCATGCTACTACTAAAAGCAGATGATTCTGTTTCTGGCACCCTCGGGCACTTCCCTCCCTGTCCGTACTGCTTCTGCCGAAGAACTCCTCTGCCAGGTGCCCCACGAGCCCCTCCAGCCCACTGCTCAGCCCTAACCCATGCGCTGCGGCTGCTCGAAGCACGGGTGTTAAAGTCACAAGGCAATAAGGCTTTCATGATGCAGCTCTTTGCACTGCTAAAACAAGCAATCACTTCTCCTTAATCCAAATCAAAATTTAGATTTCCTCATGTAAGAGGAGCAAATTACCACCTTTAAGCAGCACCAGGGGCATTTCTTGCTAGGCTACATCTCTCCTACTACCCGGTGTTCAACAGAGCCCCTCACCTATTCCAGTACCAGTTGTTAGCTCTGACCAGTGAGCACTGATTGCTCCAGACTCCCTCTCTCCTATCAACCAGGGAGCTCAAACCCCCTACTTACCTCCTGCAATAAACTGACTCGAGACCAATTACCTTACTTCTGTATCTCTACTCGGACCATATCTGAGATATCTGTGCTACCTGTATCAGGTACCACACAGCACAGTACCCTGCTACCCAAAGGTGAAAATCCAGGTGTTTCTCATCCTTTATAAAAGCCCGAGATTCCATACTATTGGCTGTCATACATCATGCACTTGCTTAATTACTGTATTCATATGCTAAATGCACAGTCAGTCATTCTCAGCAACGTTTACTTAGTTTCAAATGCATGTTTAAGTGATGCAACAGGACATTTTTGTGTTTGTAGATAATCCTCCTGTTTTCAGAGCACAACCCTTATGAGCTGATCTCCACTAATCCCTTGACAGACTTCCCACTCAGTCGGGCACATCTGCTCTGCAGTCTCACCCAGCTCGCCACCTTGTTCCAGGGGCACAATCAGCAGCATGAGACAGAAAACTTTTCTCCGATGTTCACGGCAGCGTGTTTAATACTCCACTACAAAGCCAGAAATGCACTAGCAAGTTTCCCAGGGAGAAGCATGACTCAGGGTGCACCCTGACACGCAACCTTTGGGACGGTGCTCCCAGCTGATGGGGGGAAGGCAGGGTCACACTCTGCCAGGTACAGCTCTGGTCTCTCCAGGAGGCCAACACACAGTTACAGATGTGCCAAACCAGGCTAATGCTGGTAAATCAAGTGCAGCTGATTCAGATTTGTGCTGCCGGCAGAGAAGAGGAATTGGCATCTTGGGGGAAGGTTGGCACGAGGCAGGTTATTGGAGATCACATCTTCTGAAGGATGAGCTGAGCTAATGAAAGAAGTGTGCAAGTATTTCACTCGGAAGATTTATGTGGCTTTGAAGTAGGCAACCTATAAAGAGGAAAGTACTCCGTGGTAATCCATTCTATTCTTATTACAGCTCTAACGAAGCTGCATCTCTCTCACAGTGGCAAGAAGGAACCTCTCCAATCTGAGATGTGTTAAATCAGCTCAAGATCAGGTTTTTCACATCTTGAACACTATTTCCATGTGAGTTTAGTAATAAAACTAACACCTTTTGAATCACATGCAATAAAGACAGTTTTTACTGGATACATACTTCCCTGTTTCAAATTCAAACTTGGAGCAAGCTCGGAGTGGAAAGGTGCAAGGACCTGTGCCCTCTGGAATCACGCAGTAATTAAGTTCAGCTCTAAAAAGATTCAGAGTGTCTGACTATTGCACATCTTCCATGTGAATTCGAAAGCACTGATTTATTTAAAAGCAGCCTGAAGAACCTAGAATCAGAAAAAGCAGAAGATCCCAGAAGCATTTCTTTAGAGTGGAACATTTGCCTGGGGCAGGAGTGGGAGTGGTCCTGCCGAAATGCCTGCAAGCAGAATCTCACTACGTGATGCAGGAGAAAACCTGGTATTAGGAGCATGATGCTGGTCTCTGCCCCAGCAGCCCCATACCACCAGCCAAACACCCAAGCAGGTTGCTTCATGCCAATGGCAAACAACGTCATGCCCAGAGACCTTCCTGAGCTATTGTTTCTACTGCTCCTCCTGAACGTGTTCCGGAGCAGGGCATGGAGGTGAGGGTTGGATTTAGCAGTGTTGTCCAGCTGCAGACCCTGCTCTCAGACCCTCCAATTTGTCTTCAGCTACAGAAAATCAATATCTGAGACCCTGTTGATTTTCAAAGTCCACTAAAGAGCAGGAGGGCATTTGTCCGCAGGTTGCCGAAGCAGAGCCAGGCAGCAGCAGAGGGAGGGACAGGTCTGGCCCGGGCCAGGCTGGATGAGCAGTGCTGCGTGCGGAGGGCAGGCAGTGTCTCTGGACAATAGACATCACAACAGGTTTGGAGGTACCTTTGTGGTGACCAGCAGCAAAGCTGGCCAGCTGAGCCTTCAGGGGCTAGGGCTGCTGGGAGCCACCAAAAACACACAGGCATCAGCCAGCCCCGAGCTGGGAGACAATTCAGCTGCTGCCTGAGCTGTTCGTGATACAAATATCTGGTGTTGGGGAAGCAAGTCCTGCAGAGTCGGGAGAAGCAAGTGACCTGCACCTTGTCTCACCTAAACCTGCATTAGCTCCTTTTACTTGTCCTCAAGCACCCTCCAGTGAGGGTGAGAGGAGAGGGGAGGGTCACCCGGATTTTGGGGGACAATGGGAAGCAGTACCCAAGGAAGAGGAGGACAGAGAGCAGGTACCGAGCAGTGAGTGCCCATTGCCCCGCAAAGGTTCAGCAACATCTCCTGAAGGACAAGTAAAAAAATCCTAAAAATGGGCCTGATGAAATTCAGATTTGTCAGGTATGACATTTTTCTCTGTACTTGTCTGATATGTTTGATACTTCACACAGACTAATAACACAGGAGACATACACTTCACTTTCTCTCTGTTTGCTGTTCCCTCCTTAGCAAGCTATATAAACAGCTACTTTTTCATCAAAATCCTGCACTTGGTAAGAGAAGCAATTTTCAGTTGTACTTTTCACCCAATATATCTCAACTGCAAAAGAAAACAGGCTCTTACAGCTTGCTTTATTCATACCATCTATTAATTTGTTCTTAAATGCTAACCTCCCGCTGAGATACATCTCCTTAATATCACAGCTATTATTTTAGTATGGACATTAGATCTTTTCTGTTTCTATGTGAACTTACTAGGGCACTTAAGGGTTGTTTCCACACTAATTTACACACTTGCACAACTGATCAGGTTTCAGATGAAAGCAGCACTGTGGTGGTTTAACCCCAGTCAGCAGCTCAGCCCACCCAGCCGCTCGCTCACTCCCCCCCGGTGGGATGGGGAGAGAATCGGAAGGGTAAAAGTGAGAAAACTCCTGGGTTGAGATAAAGGCAGTTTGACAGGAAAAGCAACAGGCACATACACAAGCAAAGCAAAACAAGGCATTCATTCCGCACTCATTCCCACGGGCAGGCCGGTGTTCAGCCATCTCCAGGACAGCAGGGCTCCATCACATGGAACGGTGACTTGGGAAGACAAATGCCATCGCTCTGAACGTCCCCACCTTCCTTCTTCTTCCCCCAGATCTATACGTGGAGCCTGACATCATACGGTATGGGACATCCATTGGGTCATTGGGGTCAGCTGTCCCAGCTGTGTCCCCTCCCAAACCTTTGTGCCCCCCCACCCTCCTCACTGGTGGGGTGGGGCGAGAGGTAGAAAAGCCCTTGGCTCTGGGTAAGACCTGCTCAGCAGTGAGGAAAACATCCCTGTGCTATCAGCAAATATCCTGGTGTTATCAACAGTGTTTTCACCACAAATCCAAAACATAGCCCCATACCAGCTACTGTGAAGAAAATTAACTCTATCCCAGTCAAAACCAGCACAAGCACCCAGCAGTATCTGAGGGGCAGGTTTGTCAGGGGGTCCAGGTATCAGACCCTCTTTTACAGTCAAGCATGTCACTGGCACAGAGTAAGCGAAAACCATGGCTATTCAGACATTTGAAGATCTTCAAAAGGAAGACGTCTACATTCCCTTCCCTAAAACATTTCCCAGCACCACCAGATCTTTTGGTGACTGGCCAGAAAGGTCAGATCATGGATCTAATGGTTCCTTCTTTATGGTCCTTGCAGGAACACACCGATCAAGACAGTATTAGGAAAGAGCCGTTGACAGGAACAGCGAAATTCATTCATGGTCAGAGCACCACAGGCCCAGAGCTACACACACCTTCCACACAGTAGGAGCAGTCTGTCCTTGTTAGGGTGGAATAATCAGAAATTGGAGCAGACAGAAAGAAAATGGGCTGTAAAAGTGTCAGATTGCTCAGGCAAGGCAGGGTGCAATTCTTGCAAAACACAAAGATTAGCAATGGAAATAGAAATGAGAAGTTAACTGCTTCTTCCAGCCTCACATCGGCTGTTTTGGGAAAGGAGGAGAGAAAGGGAACTCACAGGCTTTAGAAATACAGAAGCCAGACCTTCTGTCCCTCTGCTCCTTCCTTAAACACAAGAGTGCTCTTCGTCTGCTGTGTCAAAGACACAATGGTACCAAGTCATCGAGCAAGGCACTGGACTGGGTTTAGCTGAAGGGCAGATGCTTTCCCCAAAGCTCACCAGTGTGCACCCTTGCAGACAGAGCAGCAAAGTTGCTGCAGTATCATCCTTGCTGTAACTCATCCTAATTGAGCCTCTCACCCTTTCCTTCCCAGTACTTTCCAAAGAAAACCATCAGATTAAATGGCTGTTTTCTAGATAAAAAAAAAAAAAAAAAAGCAAAGCACTAAAGCCAAGGAGCAGATCTCCTCACAGCAGAGCGGCACAGACATCAGTGAAGGGCGCTCATCCCACCGCAGCAGAGCCCTCCGGACAGTACCGCTGCCCGCAGGCAGTGCTCTGCACAGCTGCCTTTTCCCCCTCCACTTAGAGAAATACCCTCCTCCACCAACTGACACAAAGAGAAGTTGGAGCTACTTGCAGCTTCACAGCTGGCAGAGCAGTGTACCTTGCTGACAGCTGGGACACCAACCAGCACAGCAGTTAGATTAACTCTTCATTAACTCTTGCACACACTGGATTTTTTAATTATTTTTTTTTTTTTTTTAATAAAGACCCTCCAAAAAAAATTGCTGTAACATCAAGGAGTGCTGACTAGAGACATTTCAACAGCTAAGTCTATCCTCCCTCTGGGAAGGGCACAATAAACTTCAGTG
Source organism: Cariama cristata (assembly GCF_000690535.1). Classification (NCBI taxonomy): domain Eukaryota; kingdom Metazoa; phylum Chordata; class Aves; order Cariamiformes; family Cariamidae; genus Cariama; species Cariama cristata. Next base: position 20,935 of record NW_009608723.1, read on the forward strand.
TGCTTTCTTTTTCCTAAGGCAAATTTCCCAAGACCCTTTTTCCTCCCATGCTGCATGTGCCATAAAAAGAGGTTGTTCAAGCTGGTTTGATTCCTCTTAATTTCTGTTGAAAAAGAGGTGAAAATGTAATCAGAAGTGTTTTATTCTCACTGTGACAGCAAGAAGGCCAGTCACTTAATACAAAGTTGATGGAGAAATTTTAACAAGGGAAATACCAACTTCAGGTGATGTTCATAGTCACCCCCTTCCCCTGAGATGGGTTTACAAGCAAAGGGAGAAGAACATACATGCCAGTGCAGTTCCTCTCTCATTGAAAAGGGAAGTCAGATGGGAACTCAAAGACACCAAAGCAAAGACAAAGCTGGATCTGCTTCATTTACAGCAATGCATGCTCACCAGAGGATACCACCAGCTGTAACCGCGGGTCTGGAAAGGCTCCTTCACATGGGTCAAAATCCAGCAAAGAGAAAGATGACCACTCCTCTTGTCCCACAAATCCGGTCCGTCACCTGGTGTGCAATGAGTCAATCCACATACAGAGTCGAGATAGCAATTTACTCGGAGATTGCACAACGTCTGCTGCTAGGTGGTAAATCCACAAAGCTAGCACGCTCTTCTGTGGTTGTTCATACAACTTATACTTTCAATTCTGGGTAGTATCTGCCTATAATTCCACCTCCTTTCTCAGGATTGGTTAGTAATTTACATATCATTACACAATCAGTTTTCTATACTACACATGTTCATGGGTTAGGGTCTTCACCTGGGCTGGGGTCTTTTGACCTATGGGTGTGATTTTTACTATTATAGTGAGGGTAGTTCCTCTAAGGACACTCTAATCTGGCAGTTCCAAGACTCGTGGTAAACAATTTTAACAGAGTACGCATGTCCCAGGATGTTCCTTTCTTCAAGGACGATGGCTCCTGTTTAGGAATTCCTTTACTTAATCAATTTGTCTGTTTGAGGAACTTACTGACCTAGCACTAGTTTACTGTTTTCAGATTCTCTGGCTAATAATTTCTAGCAGAATACAGTTGTAAGTTTCAGTGACTACACTCTGAACACTGAATATAATATTTCAACAGTTTTTAAGAGCTTGACGTGATGTGGAGGCACCATGTGTTCCTACAGACAGACCTCTTCTGGAGGACTCACGGTGCTGAGATGTACCGGCCAGATTGCCAAGCGCAGGCTCTGGTGAAGGACAGCTCTGCATCCACCACCTTCACGAAGGCTGCTGGTCCCAGCTGTCCGTGCACGGGGACACTGCTGTCACAATCTCACTGCTCAGTGGGTTGTGGGATCCCCCAGATCTGGTTTTGGCAGGTAGAGGTGGCCAGTGCAAAAGTCTTTTGCCTAGACCTCTTAGTTACCTGTCTACATCCACCCTGCTGTTCTGCCCTGTTCTCATTTTTTAGAAGGTTTCCTTTTTTTTCTTTTAAATGCCAATTTTTTCCCTGTCATCATTTCATTAACTCTTCCCCCAGGCCACGGAGAATTTCTTGGAAGGACTTTGTTTTCTCATTGAGTTTTGGCACACCATTTAGTCAGGCTCCTAACATGAACTTTGCATGCAGTTCCACGCTCCTTGTTTTTTGGGACGGTCTTTAAAAAAAAAAAAATCAACAAAAAACTAGTTGCCAGAGGTTTTCTTGATCCCCTCTCCTTCAAATTGTTTTTCTGTATCTGGATGTATTTGCCTTACACTCTCCTCCTGCTGTGCTTGACTTCCCTGTATCATGATTGCTACTATCCAGTATGCCAAATACTTCTTGAGCCAAACTCTTGTCCCTTCCAAGTCCAAGACAGCAACCCTGCTTGTTTTAAGACTAGTCAGGCAGCACCATTCAGTGCTTCAGCAGCTTATCTTTACACTTTGTCCTGCTGAGATGCTCCTCGAGTCTGTCAGGGAGACCTGAACTCTCCCATTAAAACCACCTGCTGTGTTTCTGCGTGTTCTCATCCTCACTACACGTATCTGGGCAGCATCACACCTGGGTTGCATCGCTGTCTCACCTGGGCCTTGGGACTACAAGCCTGGCACCATATTTCTTTTGTCAGTCTGAGATGTTACCTGCACAAATTCCATCATTCTTACCTGTTCCCACAGTATTTTCGTATTTTTACACCTTACAGCATCTCTCACATATAATATCCATTCCTATTCATTCTCTTTACACTAGCAGCCTGGCAATGCATTCACACACCCTAAAGATGGGTAAACACTGTTGTTTTTTGTTTGTCCTTTTTGAAAACATACAGAAAAAAAATTTACTAGTGTGCTGAAAGACAAAATAGCCTCATATCATCCAGAATAGCAGGTATAATTTTTCATTTTTTTTTCCTTAGACAGTATTTAAGCCTTAATAAGTCCCCAAACTAATTCAAGATGAAGATTTTTCATCAAACCACAGCAACAGGAGTAACTAAAACGTATAATCAACTCAGGCATACAACCATGCTGAGTCAATGCGCCCACTGCCTTGCTCTATATCACTTTTAACCTTATTAAAAAGCACATCAATATCAGCACAATAAAGATTATCTGATTTTAAAGGGAAAAAGCACCTTGCAAAGAAGACGCTCCCCATGCGGAATGAAATCCTCGCTCCAGAGGGATCATGAGTGTGTGCTGCCTGTTCACTTACAATTGATTGCCTTTCGGAGGTGCAAACAAGTCAATGGAAGGGACGATGCCAAGAACCGAAGGCATCAGATTAAGAAAAAAGTAAAACAAAATAAAAACAACAACAACAAAAATTATCCTCATAGAGTCCAAGTTTAAATCCAGGATCTCTGTGCTTCCATTCACAGTCTGGAAATACAATTCTCACCTACTCCCTTCTGCTCATATGCATATCAACGTTGGTCAGTAATTCAACAAAAGTCCAGTTGATCGCGTGGGTTTTCATACTGCAGATACCATTACTTAAATTGGAAGAGGACAGAAAACAGTGTCCAGTTTACATATGTTTTTAGCTGTTTTAAACGGGAATGAATATGAATCAAATACAGATTCAACAACACTCCTTAAATAGTAACAGGCAGACACGAGGCCTGCACGGGCCATGGGAAGGGCATCATTAACATTCCTCCCTTCATACGACCATCTAAGGGTACACAGCAGAAGTAAGAAAACCAAAAATTTACTGCCTTTGTCACATGAAAGGGATTAACTGTTATACAGTTTAATTGCACTGTGTGTGCTGTGATCCTGAGAGTTGCCTGAGAAGGAAAACAAAGGGAGTTTTTGCCCCCTCCCTCCCATCAGTTAGATCTCAGTACCTCGCCTGAAGGGCAGTCTGCCTTGGGGTCCGAGCAGGGGCTGCAGCAGCAGCCATGCCCACAAGGGAGCTCAGTCCCCCCCAACGAAGCACTTGGTTTCCAGGGGTAATGGGGAGAACAAAACAAAGCATCCCCAGCAGATTCAGGTTTCCTTTGTCCCGTACTTTGTTGCCTTCAGCATGCAAAATACACTGCTGCTAAAAAGGCATTGCCCCAAGTTTTATACTGCCTTTCGACACAAGGAACCACTGTTCTCATTAAGGATGTCAGAAATGACCTGCTAAAAGCTAGCAGTCAGCACAGACCGTATCAGACCCCTTGAGGAGCCCTGAGGATACAGCCCATGGTATGAGCATGTTGAGCACAGAGAGTTGCCCCACCACGACCTCCAAAGACAACCGCTGCTGAAAGCTGCCAGCTCTTCTGCAAGTCCCACATCACATTCCTGAATCAGGAGATGGCCTATGCATGTGTCCACACTGTCACAAATAGAAATCTTGCAGGTTTTTATCTCCATCAGCTTCTTGGGTTTTCACCTGTGCTTACACTTCCCTCTCCACTCTGGCTCTCAAAGCCATATTAAAACAGAGTAAACTACTCATACTTCTACCAAATTCCATTATCATCTAACAAACTAGAAGAATAGAAATAGGAACCCAAACTTAAACCCACCTACTGCTGAAACACTCATCTACATTAAATCTCTCACTCGCCTCACAGCCGGGAGCCACCAGCACTTCCACTGCCTCCTTCGCAGGGCCATCAGCCCTCCTGCAGGTGATAATTGCCAGCTTACGTTAAGATTAGACTGTGCCTAATTAAGACCAGCTAATTCTGCTAGACTGATTTTGATCAATCACACTAGAATTATTGCAACCACAGATTTATTCAAATGGGAATTAAGAGGTGGAATTAGCATTTTAAATCATTTGGGGAACTCCCTCTCCCCAAATCACTAATTTATATGTACCATCTGTACCTTATGTGCCTAATTTGCAGTTTTATTTCAAAGCGTGCCTTAGTTGCATTGACTAACGCTTTTGCATCTGTCTCACAGGGGTCAAGCAAACCGCTTCGTTAAAGGCACACCCCACTTTACTAATATACTGCCGTGATTACATTACTATTGCTGTTTAACCTCACACTTCATTATTAACCAAAAGCCAGTGTTTAGCAAACAACCTGCAATTTCTCTTCTATATGTGCAAAGACCTAATACTGTAACTCACCGATGAAGGCACCAGACCTCTCTGGGTGCTACAGTCATTGCATGGGTAGCTTGCAGCATCCCTACAGTGCCATTTGTTTATGTCAAGCAAACTTCTTACACCTAAACTTTTCTTCCTTGTAGAGCTATGAAAGGACAGTATTTCAGCTAATTTAACACAAACCAAAGGAGCTGACTGTGGGGCCAGGAGGGGTGGTGAAAGGGAAGCCAAAGTTTATTTTCTGGTCTGTTTTGATGATGAAAGTTGCTGAACCTGTAGTTGAAATCACCCCGACCCACGGACCCTCGGTCCCAAGAGCATCTTCAGGAAGTGTTTGTAGCTTGTGCACAAGCACTCTTCTAAATGTAGGGCTCTTCAGTAAATTGTTTTTAAAAGAGAATTAGAAAGATTAATTTCACAGAATCACAGAATTTAGGAACAAAGGGACATGTTTTAATTGCTGTTAGATACTTCAAGGCATGTTTCATGGGGCTGTTAATAAAGTACCCCAAGGGAATGAAGACACCAACACATCACATTCAAGACAAGAATTAATGACCCCATAAAATACTCCCTGGTGTACCTTAATGCTAAACTGGCAATATTTATAAATTAAAAATTAACATTTCCAAGCCTCCTACTGGCAGCAGCTGTATTGCTGAAGAAATTAGTGACAGCCTTAAAACAACGGAACAAACCAAACCAAAAACAAACAAGAAAACAACACAGACACGGTGCTCGCAAGATATTTTCTTCTTTATCATCTCCTGATAAATGACAGATGTAAGTTGGTATTACCAGGCTGGCAGCAAACTTGTTATTTCTGAACTTGTTCTCAAGATACAGTATAATATATTGTTGATATTGATGTTATGTTGACAATCCTTTGACCTTGCAAAATTTCACAGAAGAAAAATGCATAGGCCATGGACTGAACTGCAATTTTTTTTAATGACAGGCCAGCAAAGATTGAAAGAACAGTTCCCAACCATGTATCAATCACTATTTTTCACTGCCTTCAAAACTGAGAAAGTATTTGATAAATGACAATATTTTTAAATTTACCCAATCAAAATGTGTTTTAGCCCAAAACTCTAATGTCAAAATCACATATTTGTACATACTGTTTTGACAAGGAAAATCATGCGTTTTGCAGAACTTGCTTCACCAAAATGAGATTTGCTGAAGTCAGTAGAATGAAAACTCAAGAGTCAAGGCTTGCTCATAGTAATGGCTGGTCAGGGAGCGATTCTATTTCATGAAAAATGTTGATGCTGTAAATATTGGTAAAAGCTGATCTGCATAACAGAAGTGGGAACCTTGGATTGTTTTAAGGAAGAAGTGGCTGCTTTGGGGCCTCCTTCCCCCAGGGCCAGGCTGCTGGGAGGTGGCATATGAGAAGGGGGGAACTGGGGGCTTCAGCACTGCCTTCCTTGTTTTGCCCAAAAATGTCAGAACAGTGTGTGGATGGAAAGTTTGACAAGTGGTATGCAGCAGAATGTGCATTGCAATGAGTTTTTAAGTCACGCTGATATCTACTCTAGACTCTGTGGGACCTCAAGTGCTCCTGAGCTATGGCGGGCAATACAAAAGTGCAACCCACTCGCGACCGTGGGCAGGTACAGCAGCAGCTGGTGGTGGAGAAGAAACCACGGTGTGCTGGGACAACAGTCCTGGTGTCCCTCCCTTCTGAAATCTTCCCCAGCCAGGAGGAGCAGGACCAGGGGATGCTAAACGAACGCCTCGTCTGTCGCTTTCCAGACAAGTTGCTCTTGCCTTTTAGTCTTTGTTTCTCATGCAATGTTAAACATTTTTTCGAAGAATTAATGCATTTTGCCACAGTGCTAAGCAGGTCACAGTCCCTTTATCCACAACCCAAATATTGTCTGACTGTTACCAGGCAGAGCTGTTGCCTACTCCAGAAAAAAAGCCCAATCTTCCCCTCCCCTTGGGGGTCAGCAGACTGAGGAGGGTAGAAGGGCAGGGTGGGCTATCTCTTAAGGCAAAGCGGCACCAGCATTATATGGGGACGGCTGCAGGCTGGTGCTTTGTGGGCGCAGTTAACAAGCACACCACGGACAACTGATGTAGGGGTAAACTTTTCCTGAGAGCACAAGCTTCGTCGTGGTACAAATCCCTGTCACAAAGCGACAGTGACTCAAGGGTGGGTCTTTCACACAGATGGAATCTCAAAAAAACCCCAACCCAAACCAACCTCCCCAAAAAAACAGAAGAAATAAGAGTCCTGCTCTAGTCTAGTTAATATAAAATAATTAAACAGAAGAAACATGAATCAAATTTGCAAGGTATTTGACTTAAAATGTAAAATATTCACATTAAAAATAAAAGTATTCTCAGGAAAAAATCATGCTAAATTAATAACCGAGTAGCTGATATATGGAAAAGCAAACATCGGTGAGATCTTATCCCCAGGCGTGCTCCTCACAGGGTGCCATCATGCCTGGTACTAGAGACACTTCTGTAATATCTTCATTAACCATCTGGAGGGATAAACACTTCAAATGGCAAAATCACTTGTGGCATGGGTGTTAATGCCAACAGAAAAAACATCTAAAACAATTTGGGAAAGATGAACCCATTCAAACACAACACTGCCAGGGCAGCCAGACCCCATCTGATGTACCTGTAAGAGGCACGCAGGCCAGGGAGAGAGGTTGCCCTGGGGGAAAGAGGATAAAAATTTTAGAATTTACTGTAATGCAACACATTTAAAAAAGGAAAGGTATCTTTTTTTTTTAAGTTCTGTATTTCTCATTTTCTTCTTCGCACTTCGTTAAAAACATGAATGTTCTTGCTTTTTCAGAGCTTTCTCTCTTTTGATGCCTCTCTCATGCTGCCATGGTTTTAGGAATCATTGCTGAAAGAGAAGCATACTTTTTGTTCCCACTGTAGCCATAGACTCATGTGAACAAAAC
>NW_009608723.1:28448-30235 GCF_000690535.1 Cariama cristata
TCCTCCCCTGCCCCCCAAAATGATGCGTTTGCTTTGTGGTTCACTGAAGCATGAGTGGCAAAAGCCCCTTCGGCTCCCTTCCGAGCTGACGGGCCGGCGGATGCAAATTATCATCTGTTTATGCTGCAGCACCATCTGCATGCCCCCTTTTTGGTATAAATTATACGTTGAGCACAGAGCTTGGACCACAGATAACAAAACCCCACCAAGAGCACTGCGCACGCCAACAAACCATCCTGCAGAACCTCCTGTTTCCCGACCGTGTTTTGGCAGGGGGGAAGGACCAGCAATACAAGGAGATGCTGCCTGAAGTGCAGTTTTTAGTATGCAATATTTTCTGTCTCTGGGAAAGCTGTTGGTTTGTGCTTGAGATCTGGCAGCATTCCCCACAGAGAGGTGGGACCTCCGGAGAGGAGAAAGAAAGAGGCAAAGGAGACCTCAGTACCAAGGTACATCATTACATAGGCCCTTGATTTATCTCTCCGTCAAGGAGAGTCAGTCAGCAATAATTTGACCACCACACACGTCTCCATGGCTGCAGCACCTCCAGGCACTCATTGGATTTTCTCCTGTAACTAAAGCAAGGGACAGAGGTCAGAAAAAAACAGAAAAACCGATCTCCAGTCACAACTCTACATGTTTCCCTGCTTTGAAAATTATGATGGCAATCAAAAGAGTATGTGTAAAGCTTAAGAATGGTAATTTCCCTTGAACATCTCAAAAGGGTTTTGCGGATTTCCCTCTCCAGGGGCAGGAGCAGGATTCCCAGCCTGCCCGCACGCCCTGTGCTGGGGGAAGAGCTGCTGCCTGCCGACGCCAGCCCCGGCCACCTTCAGCACGGTGGGCAGCCATGTCTCAAAAAATCCCACTCGTGTTGTGAAATAAGAGAGAGGGCAGGCAAGGAATCTAAAATTGCCAGTAGTATTGGGGGAGACAGACATGGAAATCAATAAATGTAGGGGATTTATGCAGTAATAAGCAAGAATGCACAAGACACTAACATGTTAGAAAAGATAACTCTTAATTTGCTTACTTAAGAACGGGGATGTTTGCTCACGCTGCGTTTCCAAAGAAAACTTTGCATCTTTTTTTAAAAACAAGTCTGTCATATTACATAGCAAAGTGTTCAATGCCAATCAGAAAATCAGGCCATCCTCGTTCTTCCCTTCCCCTCCCTCCCACACCAGTTTCTCACGATTTATGGATGACCTGGAGGTTTTTGCGGGGCCATCAGCTCTCTCATCCCCATGGCAAAAGTAGGGGCTTGAGTGACCCAGTATCCAACATCCCTCCAGGGATGTGGGTGAAGCCACCTGCATCCCGCCAGCCCCAGGACCTGCCGTGCATTTCCACCCAGCCCAGGGAGCAGGACGAAGGCTCAGGGCAGACCAAGAGGGATTTTAATCTCCAACTTTGACTGCTGCAACAGCTAAGATACCCAGTTGGAAATTACGATTTAGATATCGAATTTGCTTGGGACTTTGATTTTCTCAACAGCTCAGGCAACAAGCTATGGGCAAGTGGGAGATGCTAAGCACAGCATGTATCTAACACGTGGTCCTTGAACTGGGAGATACATCTGGGACATCACTAAATCCCCTGGGAGAGCAAGGGCTCAGAGCTGAACCTATTCTCTCTCGGTCAGGATGCTTTCCAGGGCTGTAGCCCATTTACTAGGGCTGTGCATGCTCATTCCCTGAGCTGAAGGGGGATGTTTTTATATATAAGTACTGTTTGTATATATATACACTCATATATATGTACATACTAATGTATACTTTTTAATA
>NW_009608724.1:0-18094 GCF_000690535.1 Cariama cristata
CAAAACCTTGTGGCACAAACCCAATACAAAAGCAAACTAAGCTGTAAGCAGGTTTGTTTTACCATTGACTGGCTCTAGTCCTGAACTTAACAGTTGACTCCTGTTAGAAAGTATCAGTGAAATATAGGCAGTTAAAGGCTGAGATTGTTTGTTGTTCTCGTTCTCCTTTTCCCCTAAAGGTCCTTTGACAAGCCTTTTTGAAGCCTGTCATTGATGATACAACTAAAGACTTATCAAATCAATTGATGTTAACAAGTGTTTGCTTGTCATTTAAGGAAAATACTATTGACGGATTGACAAACATCTCTCTGGAAAAAATATTCCATATTGACATCTGTTAACTCATATCCAGGGAATAATATGAAACACACACAAAACTTAATTTGTTTTTTTTCCTTTAGTTGTTCTTTAGTCCAAATTCAAATTATTCTTTTATTAATATGGAATAGGCATTTGTATTCCTGTTGCTTTACTTTGTTTGCTTATGTCGGGTGCATCTCTGTCTACCTCAGTGATGGGAAAAGTAATGGCACTGGTGTGTCTCACCGTTAAGTTGCATGTGAAGCAGAGGTCTTGGGGCTTTTGTTTTCCAGGCATCTGAGAGAGTGAACAGAATTCTGAAAGAGGGTATCATTAAATCATAATTTTGCAATTCACTTATTTTCCAGCTGTGCTTGGTGTGAAAGTAATACAGTTTATCCATCCTTATTATATAAGACATTTTTATCGCCGGTTTATTCTTTTGGCTTGAGGGATTTTTAGTATTAGTTTTCTTAACATTGCAGTCTGCTATGTGGCAATGGAAGGGGTAATGTTACACTAAGAGGAAAGATTTAGGATATTCTTTTCTCAGATTTCAGAAATAAAAATAAGGTTGCCTTTTATAATTTATTTGGTCTTTATTTTGGGTGAATTAATTCCGAATTGCGTGAGCTAGTTCAGTAAAGATAATCCACAAAGTCTGCAAACGTTCAGGTAGTTCGGAGTGTAGTAACTGTATCAGTCTGTTACTGGACTGTATGCTCTTACTCTGCAACTTTAAACAAGGACCTGCTCCCAGTTTTAGAGGAAGAAGGCTCTTTTGAGTATGGTTTCTAAATAGGCTTGACTATATAGCTGAGGGTTTTGTCCTGGAAGTTGTGCACAAATCTATTGTATTCAGTGAGTCTGTGCCTAGTGTTTGACTGTTGGGTTACAAGCCTGAGCCAAAAAGGGGTTTTGGCAGATAAGCTTCTTAGGAGTTGCCAGGTGCCTGTTGTGTTCCCAACCAATTATTCCCTGCATCCTGCCCACTGAGGCATCGTTTCAAACATCCTGGGAAGAAAGAGCATGGAAGAACAACAGGGGAATGTTGTCACATGGTATTCCTGATCCAGAATTGGGCACTGAGACATTATAATCACATCAAATAAAAATAAAAATAATGTTGGCAGCCAAGTTGTGAACGTGGGCAATTTGCACAGCTATTTAATGTGATCCACAGAATGTCTGTTGCAGTATTAGTCATGCCAGTCAGTCAAGGATATCAAGTCTGTCTTGACTAAGAGGAAGAGAACATCAAAGGCAACATCCAGTAAGAAAGAACCATCTCGTTTGATTTTCTTCTAGGGCTGCCTTTGCCCATTGATGAGAATTATTATTATTGCTGTTAGTTCTGGAAGTTTTGTGTGGAGTGAGAGGAGGGTGCTTTGGAGAGTGGGAAGGGGACTATTAAGCTTTAAAAAGTCATGAATAAAAAATAGCGTGTGGAGGTTTTAAAAATAAAAAAATTAAAATGACCACACTTGCTGTGATAGCGAGCCTTACCCTAGTTAGAGCATAGACTGGTTGTGAATAGTTTGTCATGCATTTTCTGCATTTAACTGACTAATTGTCAGTAGCAGATTTCTTAGTGTTACAGTAATGTGAAACCAGAAATCAGTAGGATCAGATAACCACCTCTGTCACACATGCAGCCTATGTCAATGTGTGTATAATGTTGGAGGAAAAAAAAGAAATGTAAATAGCATTCAGTTATGGACATATAATAGTGTTAGCACTGGATTTGTTTGAATTGTCAGATTGCATGTCATTTCAGATAATGCAGAGGAATCCTATTTTTATATAGTCATTAGAAGTCTTCTTGCTTTCTCATTCAAATTTCATGCACCCTTTACACACTTCATTACCCAGCTCTTTACACAGCATGAAAAGTCTTTAAGCCTTGCGTGTTTTTCTGATTCACACAAGATGGTAAAGCATCATATGCTGTTTTGAGTACTGTAAAAGCTGTAGCTGAAGAGTTATTGTAGTGAAAAATATCTGTGTGTTATAGTATACTGTTTTACGAGTACTAACTAGTCCAGTGTTCACACATCTGCATAGCCCTTTATAGCTCCAGCTGGGTATCTAAAAATGGTCACACTTGAATTTGGTGGATACTCTGGAAAGTTCAGGCCTTGACTGCTCTGGTTTCCCCCCCCTCTGTGTGAACTGTGGGTTATAATATTCATCTACCATAGATGACTGCTCTCAACACTGTTAAAAAATTATAGAGACTGTTAAAGAAATTAAGTGCTATGGAAATGATAAAAGTTATCACTCTTCCATTACTGCTTGTTACAGAGCCCTATCCTACTGACAGTTTTGTGCTCAGCATTGTTTTTGTGGAAGTGAAATATTAAATTTTAAAAAAGAAAGTCAGAGTCAGTAAACCTGTTGGTTTTGTGTTGCAATTTTGACTTTTGTGTAAGATGATGTCTAATCAATTATTGAAGTATACTACATAATTTTTGGACTCTTGATCTTACTATGTGTTCTTAATCTTATCACCTAATAGCATGTAGAGAGCTCCTTTTGCCTTGGGGGTCTGTAAAAACATAAAGAGAGACCATCCTTTTCTCTTACTGAAAATATACGAAAGACTCAAGGGTTGAAAGAGGAACCAGACACAAGAAGGTGAGGGAAGCCTTCAGTTAACCTGGGTAATCTGCCCAGTGTTGCAGGTAAATGTCTGCCTCGGTAAGCCAAGAAGTAGTAAGGTTTAAATGCAGCAAAGAAATCGAGGTTAGCTGTTCTGAAAATTGTCCAGCAGAAGAGGTAGTTGAGTCCTACAGCAGTTTATTTTAGAAATTTATAGGCTATCCAGTACCGCAAGTATTTTAAGAACTAGCTAAACGAAAATTTATCCAGGGTGTTTCAGGAAGAGTTGATCCTACCTTGGGGCAAATGAATGGACTAGATGTTTCTTTTCCTCTTTCAGAAAACAGCCCTAAACCTAAAGTTGTCATTAGTAACTTTATATGGGCAATAATGCCTTGGCATTCGAAATTTAAGATTACTATCACAGGATAAGTTTGTAGAGGTAGAAAAGACCTATTAGGGCAGAGAAACGTCTTGTAAAGCTAGGAAAAGTTGACAAAGGCGTATTGTATTTTCTGCCTCAGAAATTTGTATAAATACTTTGCCTTTAATCAAGAGTATTGCAGCAGCTTATAGTTCTTTAATAGATACTGTAGGATTTCAGTTTATAGGAGTAATTTAGGAATTTCCCCACATTTTTGTTAGCACTGCATTAGTGAGAAAATACAGACTAATAGAACTTTAATAAGGATTTCCTCTAATGTGTCCTTGCAGTTTTGTAGGAATTAATGTGAAATGACTAGTCATCTTTTGGAGCACTTAGAGTATTGAAAAGGCATTCTTTCATTCCACTGAAGCATTTTTAGAGACTGATAGCATATTGCCAATATTTATGAAAATGTGAGGACAATTATGCATTTAGAATGCATAATTGAATTGTCTTGATTTATAATCAAGAGTAATGTATTTTTCAAGAGCATGTGTAGTACTGAGTCCTAAGTAATTGATATGTAAATACACTTTAACATGAATCTGCCATTATTTATAGGCACTGACAAGTTGAATGCCTTTTGGCATTTTGAACTTGGCTATAATGAATCCTAAAAGCTGGGTATGAAAATAAACTTACTAAGCAAGAGGAAAACTTGCAGAGATTTTGTAATCTCCTCCTTTGTGGTGGAATGAGGAAAAACCACTAATGTTTCCTTGGAAGGTAAATGCTGAAAAATTTGTGGAAGTGTCACAATAAAAATTGAGCTGTTAGGTTTCGATGGAATTTAAAATGTTTGTGTGCCAATTACCCTCTCTGTAATGGTATCCCTTCTAAAATAGGGACAGAAGAGCAGACATTTCCATTTCCTCGTAAGACAATCTGCCTCACCTTCTTGAGATAGCTGCTGTGTTGTCAAGGCTTGTTGCATTTTCCTGCTTGTTTGGAGGATTAATGATTGAAGTGATAAAGGATTTTTTTTATTGGCTTCTTTGTTCATTAGTGCTTGGGACTGGAGAATCTCGACTTTTATGAGGTATCCACTGATGAGCCAGTATGGCTGAGCCTGCAGTGGGAAGTGTTTAAGAGAAGTATGTGGTAATGGTTATGGGATAGTACATGTCTCCTGCAATGTCATAGCATGGTATCACCGTCTCACTCCAAACCAGGGCCTAAAATGAACAGTGACCGATACTGGCAGTAAATCTCCATCTTGAAAACCTTACCAGCATCATCTTTAACTACCAAATGCCTGATGTCATATCCAGCGTGTGCAATCTAACGTGCAGTTATGTTTGTGTGTCATGGTATTGCCTAGTGAAAGGAAACGCTATGCATAATACAACAGAAAGTGTTTAATCCTTTGCTGTACTTTACAAATTGATGACATTTTAAAAATTTATATGACTCATTTCACAATTAGTGAGGATGAAAGGGAAGATATTTTAGGAATCTCAATTTGGTAATTCATCTTGGTGAGATGAGTAATTTATTATGAATCTATTTATGGATCATCTATCTAGCATACTTACAGGAGAAAGAAAGACAAATCATTTGATAGTATAGGTAGGAAATAGTACATTAAAAGAAAAATTGTAGGTGTCCTTACTTAAACTCTGCTGTAGAGAAAATCACATTTTAATACTCATTATTTTTAAGTGGTTTGAGGTGTTATGACTGTCTAGGAAAGTGTTTGTTCTTTCCATCAAAATGAAGAAATTTAATCACCTTACCTCCATCTGTTCCTGATAGAAACAGGCCTAGATGATGAACTGTATATTTCAAGTAGATGCTTTTAGCCATTTGTGCTGGGTAAGACACACTCTTCTTCTGACAGTGAAATGAATATCAACTGGTTTCATATACAATTTCAGAGCACCCTTGATGGATGGAGGAGAGGTAGATAGTGCATAGGTTAGCTGAAGAATAAGACTCAATTTAGGGAAAAAAATGGTGAAGCATGACAAAATTAATGAACGTTTTCCCGTCATAAAATTATCTTTTAAAGACAGAAGAGTAAAGGTCCTGATCTTGCTAAGATTTTGTGTAAAGATACATCTATACTTTAATAAAAGAAAAGAAAAAAGTGGGGGGTGGAATTTGAAGAAGTTATTTTTAAATGAGCTTTTTGTCTCTAAACTGAAAAAGTGCAGTGTCAGGTTCAGTGACATGGTTATTGGGGAAGAGGAGAGAATTACATGAAAAAATACAGATGTTGCACTTGTCCCTGCTGTGACACTTGTGCTCTGGTTTGCATCCTAATATAGGAAATAGATTACGATAGGTGATCTTGTTCTAACCTATTATTATTAATCCCATATGTAATCTGAAATGACTGGCAGAGTGATGTGATCAAGAATAATATGCATCTAGCAAATATGTAGCTTTTAAATTCATTAGCATCTTTTTAAGAAAAAGATTTGTTAGAACATCCTCCCATTTCTATGGAAATAGCATTTTGAGGTGCAGTGTATCTTCTGATTTCCTCTGTATTCAACTGTAGATGCTTCTTTTTTTTTCTTTTAATTTTTTTTAGTGTTGAGATAGGGAATGTGTTTTTCTAAAGTATGTGAACTTTGTTTTTGGAGCAGAATACTCTCTGTCTTTCCAGTCAGAGGAATGTATTTAATTTATATTTGAATAAGAAAAATATTCCTTGGCCTGTGTTCATCAATTCATTTGCATAGCTGAGCACAGGATGATGAAAAAGCTTTGGAAGAGACAAAAATTATTTGAAATATGGCTTAATCAAAGAGGGAAAAGGTATTTCTTTCCCTTGAATCTCTGTCTTGTTTCAGGTAGAACTGAATCATTTCACAACCTCATTATTCATACTCCATTTCAACAAGATATTCAAACCTGTTTCAAGTTTTAATATTTTATTATCTATTATTCTGAGTGGATGGGTAAAGCTGAAATAAATGAGCCTATTCACTTTTAAAGCTTGTTGTGTGCTTAAGTACTTGGCAAATCAAGTCCACATCTACCACAAATGAGTAGTTCTTACTCTTGTTACTGGAGGTTTTAGTTTCATCTTCTAATAGAAAAACTGTCCTGTTATAGGAAAATGACAATTAGTCCTATTTCTCAAAAGATGTAGTCTGTGTTGTATTACAATATTTTGTTATATTAGGCAGTCTGTAAAATCAGGTGTTTTCTTTAGAGTAGTATGAAAAGTAGAGAGCTTATCTCTTTTAGTGCTCATACTTTTGATAGCAATCCGCAGAAAACAAGAGTTATTCCATCTCCCAGTGCCCAGTTCTTTTATCTGTGTAGCCTAGAGGGAGTGGAGGAATAGGAGGAATATTCCAGACAGATTCTGTGGGCATCTAACCATGGTTCCTTCAGTTGCACAGGAGCCAGCTGATTTAGCTGGCTCCAGTATTCACGTTACCAGCTGTGAGTGGGAAATAGTGGTGTGTAGAGTCTGTGTAAAGCAGCGTGAGGGTGTAAATGACAAGGTCTACAGAAATAACCAGTCAGAAACTGGGCCAAACTTGGGGACTGTCTATGCAAATGTATTGGGTTTTGTGGTTATCACACTGTTATCTTCATACACCAAACTTGAACTAACCTTGAGAAAAAGCACATTATTATGTGCTGTTTGTATCAGGTACAGTGAATATATCTCATTCACTTGATCTTTCAGTGACTTTTAGCTTGAGTGAAATGTATAGCGCTAAGCTTAATTAACTGAATTTTCTTTAGGATTCTAGCTAATACCTTTGGGGCAGGAAATAGTTTCCCTGGGTGTTTTTTTTGTTCGTTTGGTTTTTTAACTTTTCTCTCCATCTTAAAAATCCACATTTGTTTGTTTTGCACTTCCAAATACCAAGGCAGATTCTAGCTTAACTCTGGTGAATAGAAAGCAGGAAATTTTCACTCTCCCATGTTTCCCATCCTTTTGTAACAACTCGGAGGATGTTACTTCTGTCCCCTTTATTTGACAGAATCCAGCCTTCATTTGCTATGTGGATACCTTCTGAAGCACTGAAGGGGAAAGTAGTCTTAAATATCTGCATTTATGAAATGCCTTCCCTATCCATTATTAAAATCTATATGGATTCCTTTCTAAAATGCAGACAGAAATTCTAGTGAAAACTGGAATGAATAATTCAGCTTTCTGCTGACATGGATTGATTCATTCCTACAAATTCTATAAGCAAAATTAGATATTCTTTTTTTTAATTGGGTAAAATATACTTACAAATTAACTGGATAAGGTTATGTACCTCATTCTGGCGCTGGTACTTCTCATTAAATTACAGGGGAGTTGCCCTGGTGCTGAATGCCCAAGGAAGGCATTGCCTATGGGAAAAGGCAGCAGGTAGCCATGGGGGCTGGAAGCTATAAACTGGGCTACTGCTGTCTTTTGGCATAGGTTACAAAGCTGGGATCCTACATAGGCTCTGCCTCTCAAGAGAAAAGTGCATCCCAATTCCTAAGCATTTTCCTATGTTTCTGTTGTAAAGCAGAATAGAAATGGTAAGTTATTTTTTTGCAATAGTAGTACTTAAATGGTAACAAAGTGTCACTTCAACTGAAGGGTTTTAATTGAAAATCTGAGATTCTTGTAATGGAAACTGTTGATTTTTCTTTGGGTTGGTAGAAGACGACACAATTCTTCAAGGGAAAAGGACTGACTTAATGAAAAAAAAAAAACAACAAAACCAACCAAACAAAAAAAAAAATCAAAACAAACAAAAAAACCCCCACCAAACTAAAAACTAAGTTTTAAGTCAGCTTTTTTTTTAATGGAAAAATATTCAACCGTTTTGAGCCAAATGACTTTCAAAATTCCAACTAAAAGAAAATAAGTGCCTGTATGTGAAAAGACAGGTAGATAATGTCTGACTAAATAGGTTTTGCTGATATTTCCGAAATTATCCAGAGGTTTTCAGCAGAAAAAAAAAGCAAAACTTTTAAAGATTTTTTCCAAGCAATTAGAGCAGTTGATCAAGAATAAGGTAACTTTGCAAATTGTTATATAATTTGTTCTGTTTGGTGAAATGAAGCAGATACTGTACTATTTCAGATATTCCCAATGAATAAAAAAAAAAAAAATTTCACGGCTTATACAACACCATTTTTGCCTTGAGTGTTCTGCTTTGGCTTAAAAATATCTTTTTCGATTCTTTTTCACTTACATACAAATTGTACTCATCAAACAAGTAGGGGGAAGAGAGAATTAGATATTTTTTTTCCTTAATTTTATACATGCAATTTGCTTCGGTGAAGCATAAATGGCACTATGTATATGTGAGTATCTGCATATGTATATATGATTGCTGCTCTTAACGCAAGTTGTGCGCACGTTTGCACAACCTTTTTTGTATGCCATGTTGGGTGTTGCTGTCCTTTAGAAACCATTTCTAATTATTTAAGGGTAAGCCTGAGCAACCAAAAGAGCTGCGGAGCACCAGATGTTCATTCCCCGTGTGTGGGGGGGAGAAGGAGTGCTCTGTTGCTGCTAGCAAACTGCTCAATGCTCTGTAGTTGTCATGGCAGAGCACTGCCTTCCTCTGACCAAGAACCTCTGAAGACTCTCAGGGTAAGCAACACAGCAGTCCTGCTGATATTCGGTAGAAAACGGAATTTTGCACTGAGAGAGAATGGTGAGCTATGCAAGGTCTGATTGACTGGAGGAGTGCACCACTGAGGAATGCAGAATACCATTAAAAAGAACCAAAACAATAAGAAGAGATTGATGTCCAAACCGGTTTTGGATGGCTGGGGTCCAGAAACTTACAAAATTGTGTCCTTTAGATGAACTTAACTCATTATGATCTCATTATAATGCTAAAAAACACACCCCTAGGAGGAAATTCTAGATGCACATTTAGGACTGCCTTAGTATAATGAAGTAATGAGGTAATGGGACATGTGCAGATGACTTTTTTGTCAAATGAGATCATAGGTAACCAATCAGTTGCTTTTGAGTAGTTTCTTCTTTGTTTCTATCTTGTATGAGAGCTGCCACGTGATTTTCAAGGGTGTGCTAGCTTTGTGGGACTACCACCTAGCACCCCTCTCTGTACATACGGGGAGTAAAGTACCTCTGCTCTGTGTTTATATTGGCATATTGCACACTGGGTAAACAAACCCTGCTTCTGGGACAATCCTGCCACCAGTGCCATAAAATTGCATTTCTGAGTAGGTGACATTTGGGCTGACCATGTAAGCCAGTATTCACTTTCCAGAAAAGGGAATGAAATCTCTGTTTGTGCCAGCTCAGCCAGATTGAGCTGTATTTACAGACAGGCTCCAGCTGAGAAGGGTGTTAAGCAAAAGTTAACATAAAGCTCTGTCCTTTGACAGAGTAATGTGAGCTTTGTGATTAAAGCAGAAGCCTTCCTGTAAACTATGGATGGCTCTTGCACATGGTAGATTTAAAGTTAATAATGATAACAGGGGAAGAGAGTAAAAGGATCTCATTAAGAAAATAGATTACATACATGCTTATGTGGTGTAGACAAGATTAAAACTTGAAAATGCTGAGGATCTCTTTTTTTCTTAACTAAGTCTTGATTAAGTCAACCTCCCAGAATACTGTTATAGGCTTGTAACTGACAAAAAAAGAAGAATCAATTATTGGGTAGAAATGAATGAATGTGCAGAGTCAATATTTTATAGTAGGTGGTGAAAGTTGAATGCCTGATGCCCAGCAAATCATTTGATTTAAAGGTTTGGGACTGCAATGCTTGACTTCTCATTGAAGAAATATAAAAGAGCAAATTACTATTTGCTGGAAAGTCACAGAAATCTTATCAGAATTGTTTAGTTCCTGCTGCTCCCTGGAGGTTTTCTTCTTCTATCACTGATTGAGCGTGTGTTCTCTGAATTGTGAAGGATTTGCCTTTAATCAAAACTTCTGTGGGGCCCTATACAGTTGGTTTGGGTTTTTTGTGTGTATTGCTTAGAATCTCAAATACATTTTTGGTTTCACTTAGTCATACAAACTATGGAAGTAATTGTACTGAAAAGTTAAAATAAAAGCAATTTAAGCAAAGATGGTGCCTACATTTCAGCAACATTTGCTTAACTCCCTTAATAATGCTAGAAGTCTGTTGAACTTCAGTAAGAAAAGCAGATGGGTTCAGCCTTCCGCCCTGCCAGTGGAACAGATTCCACCTTACTGACTACTGCAGTTTTAGGCCTTTTATCAAAGAACTTCCTTCTTCCACTTGTAGTATCAGCGGTCAGCTCTGTCATTCTCTTCTGTCAAGGAATCAGGTCTGTGGCAGTTTTAGTGTGTCAAAGATAGTACTCCACAGTTGCACCCTCCTCCTCTCTATTCGCACCCCCACCCATCTGACACTGAGCTCACTGAGCTACACTGGCAGAAGACTAAACCTGTAGAAAAAGACATAGATTGGCTGCCTGAACTGGCTTGTTACTAGGTCGGATAAGTAGTTCCTGGAGGACAGTGCTGGTCTAGAATAAGCTTCAGTCCTTCACGCTTGCTGGTGGTCCCTTGTTCATGCCAGACTTTCACGTTCTTTCTTTTACTGCATGGTGCTTCCATCTTCAAGTGCTTCTGTTGGATTCAGGGAAGCTACTTTCTGGTCTTATGTTGGTTGGCATAGTCTTCTCCAAAAGGAATCTGGTCCATTAAGGAAAAGTAATCATTTGATATTGTTGATAGAGGTGATGATTTATGTGTAAAAATCATCTAGTGTTAAGCTGCCCAGAAAAAAAAGTTATGCAGCCATTGCTGCATATGACTAGATTTGAGCTCTGATTAGAACAGGCTTCCTTTCTTCATTTCATAAATTACAGGTAGTCTGTGTACTGGGAGTTTTGACTCGGATCCAAGAAAAAAATGAATTTTGTGTGTATGAATATATTTACATATTTAATGTCCTTAAAAAAAAAATAGAATTAAGCATTAAATCTAGAGAGATTTTCTGCAGTTCACTCCTATTAGTGATCAAATGTGCTGTACTCTTCCGTCCTTCATTGACACCTGACTTGATATTTCATTTATTTGTTAGTCTTGCTGAGTTCAATCAGTGTGTTTTACCATGGAGCACTCCGTGGTGCTCCTGATAAAGAGCTAGTTGCCAAACTTGCATTATTCATAGTTTACCTTTTAAAACCTAAGGAGCAACTTTGACACAAATGTGATTGCAATAGAAACTAGGATTAGTGACATGCTGGTATTGGTGCTGCTGTTCCATATGGTGAGAGGTCTTCTCTTTGTATTAAGTTGAACAATTACAATACGAGATTGTCCCAGCAAGCCAAGAAGAGCACCTGAGAATTCAATAGTGGAGTTGCAGCATCTTGGCATATAAATCAAACCTTGACTAATTGTAATGACAACTTAGTGGTCAAAATCTTAGCCCCGGTGTGGAATTTAATTACACAGTAGATAAAGAGCATGAAGTACTTTCATGTTATTTAGGAAATCATGGTCGTGACTACTAAATAGTTTGTATTATTCCCTGAACTTGGTACAGGGCTAATTGTTTATCCCTTACACAGTCCCTCATTTTCCCACTTCTTACAGTCAGTGGTGCTGTAAGACCTCAAGAGAAGTCGCAATACCACTGTCAATGGAGGAGGATGATACTCATCAGAAATAAGGGGAACTTGGAATCAAGCTAGAAGTGCTGTGGAGGTGGGGTTTTTCCCTTCTCTTAAGAGAAGGAAAACTGCTTAGTGAAAATGATTGCCTTATCTCAGTTCCTCCTCTGTTTTTGATGTACTTTTATCAGCTGATTTGCTCCAAAATAAAATGCCTGAAATTAATTACTGTAATATAAAAGAAAGTACTGTTTTGGTCTGTTCTTCTTTCCCCAGCTGCATTACATGTACTAATGCAATTTTTTGGATACTTCAGGGAGCTGTATTTGCAGAAAGTGGGGAGTTGTTTTGGAAGTCAAATATTCTACTCCCTTTGAACACTGGGGAGGAGGGGTTGGTTGGGGTTTTTTTGGGGGTTTTTTGGGTTTTTTTTAAAGCATTTGTCAGGACAGAACAGCTCTAGAGGCTTTAAGTAAAGCACTGATTGCCCTGTCAGTCAGGGTGCTGAGGGACTGGGAACTTCACAGATTGATGCTTGACAGAATAATTAGAAAACTGTCACTTGAAGTAACCACTCTGGTGTTCCCTAAAGAAATGTGCCTGTGCCAAATGTGTGCTGTCCAAATCTAGAGGTTAAATGTTCAGTAAGACAAAACATAGCATGTCACCAGAGAGAATTACTTCCAACATGCTGTGGAAGTGATGCTTCTCAAGCCCCTAAACAGTGACTACACAGTTTATTGAGCTTACCTACTTTGATCTTGCCTGTGTATTCAAGAGCTTTTCAACCCTGAACTAGGGGTTTTAACTTAGTAATGCACTGAGGCATTATCTAACATTTTAGATAACAGAGGATCTTGAAGGGTTTGAGGAAAAAGTACTTAAAGCTGTAACAATGCTTTCCAATTCTGGAAAGGTTTTACAGCAATTCTCCAAGTGTTTTTGAGTACCTTTCACTAAAGTAAATGGAGGTAGGTAGTATCACATGCTTCTTTCTTAATCCTTAGCCCATAAGGAAACCTGGATGTATTTTTCCGATTTGAGTTGGTTTGAAGACTACTCTGAAGCATGCATGACAGGGTCTGTGATGTTTGTGTGCTTTGGTTTTCATTCATGTTAGTGCTATGTTGTCTGCGTGGGGACTGGCATATCAAAGAAATTAGATTTGTTCTGGGAAAAGTTGCTTTTACTTTGTCAGAGTCTCAAGTTGGAAAGATCCAAGGAAGATCTCTTCAGGGAGGAGTTTTTATGGTAGAAAGCTGTGTTCATTCCTGGCAGCAGAGCTGCTGGTCCCAGCTCTGCTGCTATGGAGTTAGAAAAATCTGATGTCAAAGCACTTTCTGCAGCTTGAATCTATGTACCTGTTGCTTCATAGAAGTGGGCCGGGGGCTGAGAAGTGATCGAGTGCAATGTTTGTTTTCAACTAAATAGTTCAACATGGAGATGTCAGGTACAGTTTCTATATGGGGCAGTTCTCCAGAGTGAAAATAACAGGTTTATCTTATGTCAACCAGACTTGCATAGTCGTCGTGTTGAGGTTTGTCTGATTTACAGCTTGGAGTTTATTTTAAGGTATAATGGACTTTTTCAGAATTAGTATTTTACGTAAACTGCTTATGCATTCTCTAAGCAGTAAATACAAGGGATAATTTGAGATTTGAATTGGAGGCATGCATTTTCCTGTTGATTTGGAATATTATAGGAACATGTACTTTATTTTGTCACTCTGATGCTTAAGATCATTTCGTACGTGAGAGTGGTTTCCCGATTGCTTGTTATCTGTAAGTCTGAATCTTGAATTGTGCAGTTCTCTTGATGGGAAAAACTGCTTGAATAAGTTAAAATGAATGAGTTAATGACACTCAGGTTGCATTTCTCAATGCTCACTCTGGAGCTACCGAGACTTTGTTTGCAATGGATCTGTCAATCAGAAGTGGAAGTGTCTTTTCTTTGAACATTATAGGTACTGAAGGTCAATGCTTCTATGGATTTAACGCAGAATAATTTTCAAATTTCTTTTTTTCAGAGTGTTAGATGAAATTTCAAAACTGTCATAGGAAGAGAAAAGATTTATTTCCATGAGCAGTCAAGGTCTGATTCTCCTTTCAGTAAGATATTTCTATTAGTTATAAATCTCCTGGTACTGGAGTGTTAGTGCTGTTTTGCATTAATCTAACTAAAATCAGATTGTGTCCTTAATACCTGTTCAGTTCTTTCTTGTGCAGAGTGAACTAAACTGATTTTTTTTTTCCAGGTAATGCACGTATGCAGTTATGTACATGCACATATACAGAGTCTTAAGCAGTATTCACATAACTGTGTGCACTTTGAAGCCAAGAATTGCTCACTGGCGTTGTGACAGTTTGCAAATGTGGGGGTTTTTTCCATAACCCGTAGATTCCTCTTTGGGTTTATTTTCCAAATAGCATTTGTGACTGTAATTTTATAGCGCTCTTGCAACTTCAGTTTTCCAGAAGGAAACAGACCGTGGCAGGGCCAATGAAGAAGGGCCTCCAAGAAGGGACTGAAACTGCCTTGCTGCCGTGGTGGAAGACCAGGGCTCCAGCCACCTTGCTAACACAACAGGGTTCTTATGGTCACAACAACTCTGTAGCAGCACTTCTCGGAAAATCTTAGCAGGAGGACAAGAGGAGGTGTCTTGTAACTTTCAAGAACAACTGGAGTAATTTCATTCAGATCAGAAAAACCACCAGGAATAGATACGACAGGGATGGCCTGATTCTTGAGACTTAGGATCAAAGGCAGATAACTTGTTGAATGCAAGACTCCTCTCTTGCGTAAGCTGGGATGCTGACACAGAGTCCTTCCTTTGGGAGTGTGTCTGAGAGGTCCAAATTCTACTGGAGTTGGAAATTTTTCAGATACTGTTCTTTCTTAGCAACTGACTGCCTGCAGAGTGAAGGGAAAAGGTTTCTCCGTAGGTTGGGTATAGTACAGTGAAGCACTGACTGTCCAGTGGGTAAAGGTAGTTGGTGCAGGCACAGGTATAACAGACATTTCAGTACCTTTTGTGGTTTTTTCCTACCCAAACCACCCTTCAGATTTTAAAATGGTATGTAAACTTGCTCTTCACTGACACAATTTTGCATATGCTGCATTAGTGACAGAATTGTTTCTATAGAAACTGATTTCTTCGAAGGGCCAACATCAAAAAGCCGAAACCAAATAAATGGCATGAAATAACTGTGATGGTGCAGGTGCTATATCTTTATGATTATTGTCACTCATGGGGGGAAATCCACATAGGACATTCAGATCTCTGGCATCCAGAAGAGATGTTGTCACTCCAAGATCACAGTAGTGAAACCGTTAGAGGTTCCCACACCATCTCCTATTAACTTTTTTCTCTTTTTTTTCTATCACACATACAAGTTTTCAATGCCTGCTCCATGCACATTTTTATCATAACAGTTTCAAGTAAACTTCCTTTATCTTGCTGCTATTCTCTAGTCCAGACTTTTTTAAGCTCTATCATACCTTTCCTACCCTGAGGTACAGTAAAAGTGTTCAGTCCTGTTTGTCTTGTTAGTATTTTTTTTAAAGGAGGTGGTAAATTTTGATTGCATTTTGTAAATATGTGAATAGGGAAAATTTTATTTCCTACCCTTTGAATTCGTGCCCATATAGGTTTTGATGAATAGGATCTGGCATAAATGCCTTCATTTTCTCCCTCTGTAAAACTTCTGTGTCTGAATAAATCAAAGACTCCATCAAAAATAGTGGAGGCAGGGGGTTGAAAGGGTTATTGGGAAGTGTTAAAAAATTATACTCCCCGGGAAGGGGGACATGCTGAGCATTTTGAAGTGTATAAAAGGTGTAAACAGAAGAGAGGGAGTATAGTTATTTAATCTTAGTAAAACTGGAACTAAACATTTTTAAAAAACAAAGAGCAATGAATATCATCAAAAAAATTCCTAACAGCAAAAGCTCTGGTGTAAGACTTTGATCCTGAAATTAGCTTGGTGTGTGCCCTTCCTAATGCGGGCAAGGACTCTGCTGAGTAGGTTCTCCTCTTACCCAATCTGCATTTCTGTTCTCAAAATCCTGCCAAAAGGTGCTTAATATCTAAAATAAAATGGAAGCCATCTCTCTGGAAAAATTAAAAGTAGGCTGAAAAAGGAAAGATATTTCATGGCCTGTCAAGAGGGTAACTGGAACTCCTCATAGGTGTTTTTTGTTTTTTAATTAGTGATCCTGTTGCAAACACAGAAGATAGCAGGTGGTAAGTGGTGTTTTTAGAGGCTGTGACATAATTCCAGATTTGCATCTGGTACCAGGATCTGTCTTCAAATGTGTTCTCTTGATAATCCCAACTTTTACAGGAATTACATCTACAGTTCCTCCCTCTTCCTCTGCATCTTCTTAGTTTCCCATATGGGAACCTGTATTCCTAACATTTTTCATTCCTCCTTTACTGATTCTCCTTTCAGCCCCTGCGTACCAGTTTGCAGTGACACTTCCAAATACAGAGCTTTATCTACCTCCCTGGTCAGAAGCGGTGACCAAGTACATCTCCACAGTTGAACACCACGCTGGTGGGGGAAACAAGTATTTCTCTGAAAGATTAGTAAGGAAACAGGCATGGTATCATTTAATGCCAAGATGTGCCTCATTGGGAGTTAACTGGTGTTCCAGATTTGGGTTGTGGGTCTTATGTTGTTTTGTCTTCAGAGCTGTTCAACCGCAACCCCCCAGCTCTGCCTGAAATTGAGAAACAGATCTCTTGGGGGAAGAGTCAGTGTCAAAGGCTGAAGGGTCCCAAAGTGGCTTCTAGAAAGTCATGGACCTTGTCAGTCTCTGGGGCAGAACCATGGTGTGGACTTGCCCATGCTGTTTTCCTTTGACTCATTTTGGATATTACCTTTTTTAGAGTTAATATTTTGGAGTTAATGTCTTTGTTTGTAGCTTTTCTTGCAGAAAAGAAGAGATAAATTTCTGTCTATGCTTATTAATTTTCTATCATTTTTTCCTGATCAACACACGCCACATTTCTGCCTTATCTTAAAAGCAAGCTTCTTCAGCACTAGAGTAAATTTTCTAATTGAATACATCCAGTTGGCATTCTAATAGCTTGTCAATTTGCGCGTGTTTGACAGCTAGCCCTGTTGCCTTCACAACTAATGCTAGTTGAGTGCCAATAGAAATGAGTATGATAATAGTCTGATATTATGTCTCATCTTTTTCTAAATGTAATGTCAACGTTTTTCTGAATATGTTGTGGTGTTTTTCTCAAAGAAAATGATTGAGGAATAATGAAATCTTGCTTTGCTTGTCATATCTGCGGACACTGAACCCTACAAAGAATTTTTCTTTTTCTTTTGAACGCCAGAGAATTCAAGTTGTGAATGCTTTGTAAAACAGGTCTTATTGGCTAGAGTATGACAATAACAAAAGAATGTAAATCTTGATGTCCGTTTAAAAGAATAAGAGAAAGGGAAACAAAAAGGCAAAGAAAGGCTGCCCTTTAAATGATTGATGGACTGCCTAGAACAGGTACGGTCTAAATTAGACACATTTGGATAATTGACCTTCTGAATGGGTATAGATTAAATTTGATTGATGATGTCACTATTTGAATAAAGACTTTATTTTTTTGCCATTTTTACTGGTTTATTCTGTTGACACCCAGAGACAATTAAGCAGGTACTTCACCATGTATCATGACTTTCCAAAAGACTAATAAATGGTTTGGAGGGAAGATAATTTTTACATGCTGTACCACTTCTGTGTACAAAATTACATCCGGGAGAATGTTGAGTTTAATGGGCCCCTTGGAAGAGATTTGTTGTAATTGCTTATGTTGGAGTATGGAATGGAAACCTAGGCTGAAATCAAGGTCTCTTAGTCAGCATCCTACAGTAGAGGTCTTCCTTTCCTCTAAGCAGTTTAATCTAAGCAGGTTAAGCCTGAAAAGAAAAAGGTCTCTGGAGGTGACAAGACTTTCCCAAGGTTACCCAACAGTCAGTAGCAGAGCCTGTGTTAGAAACCAGATTGTGTGGCCTTGAGTTGTGCAGTGCCACATCCTCGAGTGTGGTCTCCTGCTGCAAATGTCACTGGTGCTGAGTTGTGGGGAGAGTGCATCTGTATGTATCTATATAGGTATCAAAGATCAATGACAGTCAGCAGAAATGTGGAGTATGAGTAGTTCTTCCATGTTGTTTTTTTTTCCTGCAGCAGAAAGAAACTAATAAAAACTGTTCGCATTAAGGGTTT
>NW_009608724.1:18106-29663 GCF_000690535.1 Cariama cristata
GCTGACGTGCTGGCTGAGGAAGGTTTGATGTCAGCATTTTGTCAGGAAATTTACTGAATTGACAAGAAAGGAGATATTATTTATTAGTGTCCAAAACAAATAAATGCAAATAAATGCTATTGTTTTGTAAAGCAGAGGAGAATCCCTATAAAATGGAGTCACTTTTGTTTCATCTCATCTGCCTGCTTTGTTGAAATAGTGGCCTATGAAGAGAAAAAGGTTACTTTTTGAGATTTAATGCCCTGAAAATTTACAGGCTTGATGCTTAAGCGGTAATAAGTGAAGCATTAAGGCATTTCTTGGGGATTAATGACTGGCTGGGAGGAGTTGATGGCTTGAAGAATAGCTGAGGACCATTAACCTCCACTGGTCATTAATCTTGAAGGCTGTCTTGAATACTGAGGTCATTATTGCTATTAGAAGATAAATATTTGAGGAGGGGGAGAGAGGAAGGATCATACAGGCTTCTAAAATACATGGTTTGAATGGTTTAGTAGCTACCCTGTCTATCCTATGTCGTGCTCAGTGAACAGTCACAAATATTATTAATCTACAGGTTTAATAGTAGTTGTAAATTTCTACTGCTCAGGTTGCTTTTATTCACTAATTCAGGCTGTAAAATCCATTAATATCAGGATAAATACGATTTTAGAAATGTGAATGTAAGGTGTGTACAGCTGTGAGATTAGAGAACAGGCCATGTAATGGTGCTTCTAACATTGTTTTCATGTTTAAATTTATGTTATTGTGGCTGCCATTAAACATCCTTTGTTCTGCAGTCCCATTCCCTCTTCAGGCACAGGGCAGGTACATGCTTGTGTCTCATTTCCCTGTCAAGGGACATACCTTTCCTTGTCTTTGGTGTTCAGCAGTTGTCTTTTCGGCAGTTCTTTGCAGAATAGCATGGTGTGGCATTTTATTTCCTGCTAGTCAGATTTGCTTTGTGTATGAAAAGGTCTGGAGGTGGCCTTCTGTGTGTCTCAAACACAAGTGAAAATCAAGCTGGTAATACTGCTGCTGTTTGCAATTTCTGGCCTTCAGCTGCAAGACAGAGAACAGTGTCACCTGGAATAGCAGATGCACAGTGTTAACTGAAAGCAGGTGTTTCTAGCAGCTTCCAAAAGGCACTGCTTTTATATGCTGTTTGTATAAGGTTTACCACTTGAGGAGTATTTTGCATCTTTATCACACTTTATGCTATTGCAGGGGTAATGTCAGATGAAAATCAGCTCGTCTTTATCTTTGTTAGGGTTACAAAACTGATCAAATTCCTGAACAAAACCTTTGGGGTTTTTTCTTCATGATTTTGCTCCATTCAGCATAGCTTTCTGTATATGCTAAGTTTATTTTCTAGATGACCTCTCCTGCTCCCATCTCATGTCCTACCGATACAATGAGCTTTCAAGGGAGCAGCTGATGGATATACTGATTATCAGTTATCTGGTTTTTGAGTCTATAGGTTCCTGCTACTTTTAGTATTCATTAGGATGATGCTATGTCACTCTTACTCTCAGTACCTTAAATTACTCTTGACTTCTTAACTACCACATTTTGCAAAGATGATCACTGAAAAGGTGTGTTCCCGTATAGTAGGTGCCACCTATGAGACAATGTCTCCAGCTTTCTAGGACTACTGAAGGCCAGCAGAAGAATTTGAAGGGATGTCTTTGCTATTAGGCGTAGTTATGCTGCCAAAAAGTGTGTTAGCCTTTGTTCACATCCAGCCATCATTTAAGTCAATGGAAGATTCTCTGTGGATTCTGGGAAGCTCCAGACGAGGTTTTGGAGGAGCATATAGAAGCTACGTGGCTCATTTTCTCCTTAGTGCAGGAAGCACCTGCTATGTGTTCCAGTCAATAGATATTCACCCACTAGGAATGTTTAGAGAAAGCAAGGCAGGACACTCAAGGCACGTAGGAAGAAGAATCACTAAGGTGTAACTTCTAGGGTGTTGCCTTTACGTTTTGCAGAAGCTTGTACTTGTGTAACTTAGCATCTGCATTTCTAGAACATACAGACACAAATACTTGGGAATTTTTTTTTTAACTTTACGTTATTCATAATACTCGCTTTAGAAGCTTGAAATTAAAGCTTCTTTCCTTAGTGATTTTACCCTTTTTCTGTTTGGCAAACACTGATTTCTTCCCCAACTTCTGTGTTTCTAATGAACCCTGAAATTACTGTAGCCTTTTCCGTTTTCTTCTTGATGCACTGTCAGCATCAGTATTGCAGAAGATGCCCTAGTTGTTTCTGTTTCTATGACTTTGAATGCATATCCAGGGAAATGCTAGCTTTGATTTACTTCACTTGCTTGAGAATCTCTTTCAGTTATTGTTTTTGTTATTAAGGTACATATTCTTTTTGCATCACGTGAAGTATCTGCCATACCAATTCAGTGTTTTTTGAACTCAGTTTCATTGTATACCTGCAGTACTTAATGAGACAAACTTGTTTCAAAAACTGTAGGTCAACTGTTCATCTGGTACAGCCTTACCAAAATGAACACAGGTGAGCAGGCTTGCATTTGCCAGTTCTACACCTGTAAGTAGTTGCATGTGGGAGAAAGCCAAGTAAAAGCTACCCTTTTACTCTAGGATAAAACCAAATTTATATCTGTAATATGCTCAATATGCTCCTTGAGACAGACTTGAAGATTAGGAGAGACCTTTAAGATCATCTAGTCTGACTTCCTGCAAACTCTTCACTAAAAATTCCTGTTCAAACTCCTGTGATTGAATTAGCATGTGTCTTTTTAAGAAGAAATTCTTAATCTTCATATATGTACTTCATTAGTTTAAGCAGGTACCACACATACACCTGTAAAGCTTTTCCATAGTTAATCTTTTTTTTTTTTCATGCTTGAGATTCCTTTTTATCCATTTGAATTTTCGGAGTTTGTGCTTCCTGTTGTAGTATGTTGTTACCTTCTAAAGTATTAGATATCTCCTGTCAAAAGTTATTCTGTAATCTTCCATTCAGTAGTGTAATAGATTGAGTTTCTTAAGTGAATTTTTGAGATTCTGAGTAGCTCTTATGGTTGCTTTCTCTGACTCCATTTTCTTGCCAAAAATCTGAGAATGTTGAGAATTAAGCTGAACTCTAAGAGAAGAAATGATTGAGACAACCACTGCTTTGTAGTCCCCATATTTTGCACAGGAAAGAGTATCCAAAAACCAGAAACTTAATGTAGATAGCAACAGCAAAATTAATTTAAAGACTTCCTTAACAGCTGTGCATAATACCAAGTTTGAAAGCGTGACAAAGATGCTGAAAGTCCTCTTTCTGGTTCAGTTTGTAAAATGTGCCTCTTCCTACTAAAACATTTTAAATGGAAGACTTTACCACAAGTGAAAGATGAATTAATCAATTTAAGCCTAAGGCGAGACAAGGTATATGTCAAGTTAAAACTTTTTGGTGAAAAGCTGTCTGCTGCTGTGGTTGATGTGTGCAAGTTGCATAGCAAGCTATGCAATGAAATTGAAAACTTAGGAATAAATACATGTCTGGTGTCAAAAAGTGAATGAAACAGACTTGCACTGCCACTGAGCACTCCCAGAAAAGACTTTTTCTTGTAGAAATGAAAAATTAATGAGAAAAAGGCAACAACTTCAGCATCATGTTGTACGGAAGGAAACTGCAACCTGTAGCTTTTTCATAATTGGAAAACCAAAAGAGCTACCCAGAAATTAATAAAATGGTTCTTGTTTCTTTGAGGGTTTATATGTGAATCTTAACTTCGGCAGATGTGTGTAGTGTTCAACTGTGTCCGTGCATATTTTTTGACGTATGGGTCGACCAACATGCTTTTAGAAGAATGCTTACAAATGCATGCAATACAGGTGAAGGCCTGAAAATAACCAGTAAGTGAACTGAGAATCCAAACATGCTGGTGGCATCCATATTCAGCAATATATAAGCTGAACTGTTGCAGAATTCCGTGTTTCAAAAGAGTTTGTCCTGCCTATGCTATAGCCAATGGTTGTAGCTAAATGTAGATCCTGACCAAGGCAGTTGTCTGATTTTGTGAGTTGGCAATAAGTAGGTTCTTAGTTGTTCAGCTGTAAAACGTTTGAAAGAATTTCAGTGCATTCTTCATGTGAACCATTATTAAATGGGAGCATTCACAGCTCTGCCATTAGATGGGTTTGCAGAATTCATTTGTCAAGTGATAAATGTGAGGCATAAAGGAGAGTTGCAATTCCTCAGTGTTGGGTATGGTAGAAGAGTTCAGATAGGTACAAGTAGGACTTGCAAGGGCTTGCTGTGTTTTGATTTCAAAGCCTGAAGAGTAAAAAATTATTTCAGAAGTAGCTTTGTAGCTCATGCATGAATTTTATACCAAAAGGAAAGCGGCAAGCTCTCAGTGTAGAACTGCTTCAGCGTTTTCTGCCAGTTCCAGTGTTCTCTAGAAGTCATCATCACAGCTGCAGCCATAAGAGGAAATCAGTGATACTGGATTTGTGGAGGTCCTAGTAATCAAAGCCTAGCAGGTAGTAATAGAGGCAGGCTATGATGGTGGTGAACTGGACCATAGTTGTTTTGCTGGAAGGAAGATTTTATGGGAACTTGAAGTCCAGGCCAGAAAATAACTGAGATGATGACATTAAATGAGTGCTCGTTGTAAATAAGTGCAAAAAACAATAGCCAGTTTGAAGCATAATTGTTTAGACTAAAAATCCGAACATCCTAGTGACAGTGATATGTCACGTCCTTGGTCTTGCCTCGGCAATTTGCATTAAAGGATGATGTTGAATAAGTCTCCTCTGAAACACCAATACAGTGAGCTTTCTATACCCAAGTAGCCTGTCCTTCAAGGAAAAGAATACAGAATCAATAAACAGAGGACACAAGCAAAAGCATTACCAATTTGGATCAGAATTGTCATCTCTAATAGTTATTATATCTCTAACAGTAACCTTTAGCAGATGTCTACTTAAAAGAGAAGGGCTAAAGAAACGCTGTAAGAGGCAATTATGAACCAAAAAGAAAAAATCTTATTCAGATTTCCTGAATTTTTTTTTTTAATTTACTAGAATGTTGTATTGACTTTTCAATGATAAAATGCATGTGCTTGGAGTGGTTCAATATATTTGTAAAGATCAATCTAAGAATATAATTTCAATAGCAATGTTTTATTTTAAATTGTTTTATATATATTCTCTGTACATAGTGGTGACTATAAAAGAATGTTCTCTTTCTGTGGACAAGTAAATATATTCATTGCATAAGGATTAATGAGGTGTAGCTGTGTTGATTGCTCTGTGAAGTACCACACCTGTTTACATTTGAATCCATTGCAAAACAATTCTGCATGAGATTTTTCCTGATCTCTGGTTCGTTGAATATTTGAAAACATATAGAAAAATGAAGAATGTTGCACATGTATTTAGGTGCTTTGTTACCCAAACGTGATTATTTGGAGTTTGAGCAGGTGGTGTTTTTTTGACAGGATGAATAAAACACTACCATGTACAATAATCTTACTGCTCTACTTGAGCAGAGGAATACATTCACAGATGAGAGAGTGCAGGAACCGGTAAATTGGATCATTTCAATATTGCTGTACTGTTGTTCCTTCTGATTTTCATTGGCTCTAGTCAGTTAATTTGCTTTCTTTGGACCACTAGCTGTATGACTACTCACCTTTCTAGAGAACTTGTATGTATTTTGAATGAAACCTTGAGATATTCACTGCTAGATATCTGTCAAAATGAACATTGACCCTTTCATTCTGCATTTTGCTTTCTCAGTCTGACCTGTCTTGTTCTTAGTCCATGACAATGCTTTTTCTTCCATATGAAGTTACTACTTTGATAATCTCTTGCAGAGGAACCTTTACAAATGCTTGTGTATTTTAATTATAATGCACGAGTAGCTGTAACTTACCGACACAGTTGATTCTTTAATTCTGAATTCCAAAACCTCTTGATATATTGTTAATCAAATATTTGGGGTTTGTCGTCCAACTAGTTGAAAAATCAAGAAATGGTGACTATAAAGTATTTGAGTATTTATAAGAGAGATGTACTGGTTGTTTCAACAAGGCCCTATCATACTTTTCCAGTGCTTCTGATTTCTGATTTGCATCTGTTTTGTCTGCAGCGATGTGTTGCCTGGAGTTGCGATTCTTAATTGTCACATTTCTGAGATAGCTTTGATCATGTGCTCATGGAGGATTTTGTGAACAATCTGTCTAATTCCATGTGATCAGAATAATCTCAAATGGAAGGAGTGATACAGTAATCGCTGTACCATTTACCTTGGCTTTAATTTGTTGCATTTTTTTAAAGTGTATATTATTCTTTATGCTGTTTCAATAGTGTTTCACTGTTGGTTTTGGAACAAAGAAGAGAGTTTGTAACTCTAAAAAGAAGAACATTTTTCTTTGTTGATGTGAACAGCAATTTTCACTCTGTTTTCAGGCATTTATGGCAAGAATGAATTACAGGCAGTGGAACAGATTTAAAAATGAATTTTTTTTGGACTTTACTTAATGAAAGTCCTTGGAGGTTTAGATATGCTTCTAGTTTGGATCAAAATCAGAACTGTTAAGGAGTTTGTAGGGCATAGAGATTTTCTTGATAGTTTACTTTTGGTATTTCTTAAACACAATCTGGATGAAAAATTTAATTCTGAAGAGAATCAGCATTCCAGCAAACAGCAGGGAATAGCCTGTTGGTTTTGCCGTTAGGCATGATATAGGACTTTTTGGGTGTCTTGAGGCAAAGTTTTGAAACATTGCCCAGTTATTTGTGGAAAGAATTAAATTCGTAGGCTCAAGTCAAGGGACTAATTCAAAAGAGTTTGCCAGTCTGCAACTGCCAGAGGATTATAAATGAGTATATCTGCCAGCTGCAGACACTGAAGACAAACAACAAAGTGAAACTTTGATAATGAATTATTATCTGTTGTTATTCAAGAATCATTCAGTCAAGTTCATGGATTATAAAGTTAAATTGTTTCCCCTCCTTTCCCACTCCTCTTTCCATCACACCAAGAAGAACTAGTTTACATGAGTTACAGGTATCTAAACAAAGTTGTTGATTTTTAAGATCCTGTATTAGACATCTGGAGCAATCTTGTATTAAGTCTGTAAGAAACTTGGTGTTTTGTTAGTTCAACGGTTAACTATAATGAAGAAGAGCACTTAGAAATGGTTTCACTCTAGTCTAGTCTAGTTCTTGGCCTATCTTTTGTGTCCTTAATTGTTTGTTGTAGGTTTTTGTTTATTTTACCAGCAGAAGTTTTTTGTCTGTCAAAAATGTCACTTGTGCAATATGCCTGCATATTACTTTTATTCTATTTGAATGTAATGAGCTTATAAAGATCTTGTAAATTTACTTTTCCTATTTAAGTGGAGAAAAAAGCATACAAATGCTGCCATTATATTCAAAACCGTATTCAAGCCGCGGATTACATTTCTGGTCTATTTTGGATTACTATAACTTTCCTACAAAGAATTTAATCTTTTAACATAAGCAACGTATTTTGCTCTGTCTTCGTATTGACTCCTAATTGTTGCATTTCAGAAGATGAAAACAAGGTTTTACAGGAAATGTAATGACACAGTCTTTCAGATCTAAATATCTGTTGATATGGAAAGCAAACTATTCTTGCAAATTATTTAAGCCTGTGAAATTAAATAAGCTCTAATGATTTTAATTTTTTTTGTATCTGAAACTCAGCCTTCATGTTTTCAAAATAAGACAGGATTTCAAGCAGTTCGTTCCAATGGCAACTTTTCACAGCTTAAGAGTTGCCTTATTTTCACAGAATTAGTCTTAA
Organism: Cariama cristata; assembly: GCF_000690535.1. Lineage (NCBI taxonomy): Eukaryota > Metazoa > Chordata > Aves > Cariamiformes > Cariamidae > Cariama > Cariama cristata. Next base: position 25,892 of record NW_009608724.1, read on the forward strand.
CCCATGGCCTTTAACATTTTACCCACTCATGCAGGCATTTTTCAATTAATCCGAGGGCTGGCATTTTAGCAATGAATATAGATGAGGAAACCTGCAATTAATAGATAACCTGAAACAATAGTTTTAATAGCCCATGATTGAACTTGTTTAATATGTAAGGAGATTTTCTCACTTAAAACAAAGAGTAAGTGAATGTGTGCAAGAGTACCAGCATGCGTCAGGGGTATGCCATTGTCTGGACTGAAAAGAGCCATGCATCTGTAGATAGTTGATAATTCAGATAATTATTCATTTATGTGTAACTGACTATTTCATAAGAGAGGGGTACAAGTTTGGGGTTTTATTTTGTTTGAATTAGATAGGGAAATGATTAATTACAGAGCTGTATTTCATGTCAAGTTGTGAATAAATATGTTTAGCATTCATATGGTTGTTTACAAACAGGAAACCCACAGCGCTTGCCAACAGTTTGATTAAAAAAAAAAAATCATTCAATTCATCACTAATTCTCTGTAGGAAAGATCTTTATGTTTATGTAGTTTGGCATATTGTAATTAAATTCTTTTAAAACATTTTAATTAGGCAGAAGTAAACCAGAGTCCTTTCGTTTGCTCTTTGTAAACACTCGAAGGTGTCACTGAGGTGAGAGCTGTTGAGAGTGCTGCAGGGTATCTTGGCTTTTGAAAAGTACTCAGCTTGAGTTTAGTGTCTGTCCACACTTAATTGTCAGATGGCTTTATCAAATCAAATAATAAATTCAGGAAACCGTTCTTCAGTTAAAATTCTTCGACTATGTGTTGGTGCCCTAAAGACCAAATGTGGTAGGTGACTTTGGACTGATGTCTCACAGAAATATATTTGTGATGTTTTCCACTCAAAAGAAGGACCTTCTAGAACAGGGACTTGTTGCAAAGGTGCTCAGTTTGTGCATCGCCTTTTTTGCAAGCACCACTGAGAACCACTGAGTTCCTATCCCTTTCAAAGAACATGGAGAAGGTCTTCTGAGCATACCTCCATGTGTCATCTACTTGCTTCCCAGAGCTATAATCTGTCTCTGTTTAGGGCCAGCACTGGTGAGAATATAGCCACACGTTGCTGTGCTGGGTGGCTGCAAGTGCTTGCATTCGTTTCAAGTGCTTTCCTGTGGAGGTGAATTGTAGCACTAAAATGGCAGCTACAGTGAATTAAAAGGCAATAGTTTAATGCACGTGTGGATTTGCTTTCAGGGCCAGTATATTAGTTTGTGGTGGAGCCACTGTCATTTTGCAGCTGCTGGATTAGGTTAATTGCTGTTACGGCACAGTGTCATTACTGTTGTTACTAGTGGTATTTCTCCTTTTGTATTGGCTCTTGATGGATCAGGACTTCGTTATGCCAGACAGTTTATCAACACAGCATAAAAACCAAGTCTGTAATTCAAAGAGCTGACAGTCCTAGCATATGACTTTGCATTACAGCTAAGCCATTTTAGGTGAAAAGGCAAGGTCTTGCTCCTCTCTCCTTCCATTCATGCTTTAGTTGGGTTAAAGCCATTACAGGAACCTGTGCCCTGAGGTTCCGCTAAAGTCCAAGATGGAACATGGAGACTGAGAGCAACAATCACAGTGGTTTCGTGTTGCCAAGAGTCTTACCTTTGTCAATCCGTCAGGTTTTTGGGGGGTTGTAGATGTCATGACTAAAAGGTGTCAGTGGAGTGGCACGGGGGAATCTTAATGGAAAGCTTCTTTCTGACAAGACAAAGTGCATTAAGATGACTGTTTAAGTTTAGCTGGTGGCTGCTATCAACTGCCAGGACAGAATCTAGGCAGGAACCTACCCCACTGATGCTTGAAAAGGGAGGGTGGGAATGAGATTATTGTGGGCCATTAAGGGCCTGGGAAGTGAAGGCAAGGCTTTCCTGATTAATCAGTGCTACTATGGCAGACTGTGGCTCAGCGTGAAACACCCACTTGGAAATGTTTTTATGTACTCTTTCTTTCAAATTCTCTTTAGCTACTACTGTGCTTTAGTACTTAAAAAGTAATTAACAAAAACTACATGCAATAGATGCATTAAACTGTTTCTACCTGCATTAATTTCCTTGCTTACAACCATTTATGTTGTGTTCCTTTGAAATATAGACTTTGAATTCATTTTTACTTTTACAGCTTAGCCCACATCATGATTGGTTCCCCGTACTGTGTGTATCGGAGATCAAGGGGTGTTTCTCAGGTGATGAAATAGATTCTGACAATGGGAATTTTTCCTTTCTGTGGATCATCCAGCAGTGAAATAAAAAAAAAAACACCTCACTACAAGAAGGTATAAACCTGTAACTTGTGCTACGAAATTGTAGAATATGTAATCTGCTTTGGATGCACTTGCTTACCTAATTTTGAGATCAAAAGGTATGAGACACTGCTGAACTTTTCTGTTTGCTTAGCATTAAATATTACGATTGAGTTTTGCACTATAGCAAGGTTCTGAAATAGTTTGTGTTTCGGAGTTGGCTCTTTATTTGTACCTTTGGATTCCTACACCAAGGAACTACTGTTAAGTTGCCAATATAATACAGTATTGAGCACTGGAGAAGATCTGAATTTAGAAAAAGTCTGCTGCTGAAGCCAAGTGACAACTTTTGGCTGCGTGATAGACAGTTGGTTTTATAACTAAGTATGTGCTGTTTGTTTGTTTTCATCATGCTTAGTTTCAGGTGTTACCACTACGTACATTTGAGGGTCATTCTGACATTTTTTGCAATTTAATGTGGAATTTTTAAATCCTCGTAAGATTTTTGTAATTCTCATTGAAGTTAACAGGTAGCTTGGAGGCTGGTTTTTGAGATACGTATTTTCCTTGACCGTACTGTGAAATCACTTGTGAAGCAAGGGAATATGATTAACAGAGACACCTACAATTCTGTGTTGTTCTGTACAGAACTGGGTTGCGATGTAAGAAACAGGCTGTGATTTACATGCATCTCCTGTTAATTTTAATGTGTATGACTCTCCATGGCTGCCTTGAGCATCTCAACCTTGATTAATCTAAAGTTAAGTTCCTTTATGCTGGTTTTTCTGTGGTTGTTTTATGCTCAATCCATCTGTTTCTTAATGTAGCTCTATAACTTCTTTCACAGTTCAGATTTGGTGATTATATCACTTTGGGGTTGTGGTTAAAACCTTCAGCTCTGTTTTTATTACAAGATGCTTCGATAAATCTGTGAAAAGTGGCTGGTAGATCATTATCGAATAATTATTTCTCTGAAGGTGATTCCCTCTTTTAATACAAAAAAATAGATGAAAAAGTCTACTGAAAATGAAGGTGACAGGTTAAATTATTAGGACGAGTAAAGTGACATCACTGATTTGTACTTGTCAAAGAGTCAGGCCAATCTTTTTCCCCCTTGTTATAAGGAAAAAATGTTAAGTTGCATTTTGTGATTTTGCAAGTATCAAGACAATCCAAGAAGGATGTAGAACCATTTTGTCAACTCCTGAGTCATCCCATTTTGCAATGATACAGTTCTTAGCTTAGTGTCCTATTTGTGGGGATGTTATTACTGGTCATTAATTTTTAAACTGTCACTTTTTTTTTTAGTTTAAATTACTTTATATAAACCTTGCAGAAGATAAAGATCATTATCCATCTTTCAGCAGTCCTGTTCTGAGCTGGGTGTCTTTAATATATAATGCCAGAGCAGCCAGTCTTCAGAAGAGACATTTCTGGAACAAAAGTTCTCGCTAATACTTAGGTGGTAGCAAGTCACCTACTGCTGGTGCAGACTGGGAAAGAG
>NW_009608724.1:29694-40628 GCF_000690535.1 Cariama cristata
ATGGTTGGTAATCTGCCCCACATCCCCTTCTGCTGGTCAGGAAATGTGGCAGGCTGAGTTTAGCAAGGTGGGAGGAAAATGTCCTAATTCTACCTACACTGTCTTCCATCTAGGGCTTGGTATGTCCCAGGGAACTAGCTCTTCTCCCTCTGGGTGAGTACCAGTTGCTTAATGAAGCAAGAGGAAGAGAATATACATAAGCTATTCTTGAATTTATTCCTCATGTGGACAAAGTCATAGGTATGAATTTTAGTTCCCATCTTCTAATTGGACTCTTATCCTTGAAAGGACAGGAAAGAGCAAGGAATTAATTGTACTAAAATTAAAAAAGAAGCAATCAAAATCACCTATTCTGATCACTTGTCTGATGCCACATACCTGAATGATACTCAGTGGTAACTGCTGAGATTAGACAGTTGTGTAATCATTGAAACTGATAAAGCAATGTATGACTTGAGCATTAACTATTTTGTGATTTAATTTGGACAGGGGAGTGTGTAGGTGTAATAAAGAAATTGTGGATATATGTTTTTTTTAATGGAAGAATGTAACTGCATTGAGTAAGATTTGGATCAGTCTTGATCTGATCTTTTTTTCTCCAGTAGTAGCCAGAAGCAGGTTCCTAGAGAAGAACACAAGGACAAATGTGTGAGGGTACTTTCCTGATATATTCCACTTGCTTTCTAGTAATCTTTGATATCCTTGTATTTACGAGTCTTTAGTGGCTTTCCTTCTATGAATTTGTTACTGTATATTCTCATGTAAGCTTTTGACATAAACAATATCCTGTGGCAATGAGTTTCACACAATAACTATATGCTGTATTTAAAAATAACAGTAAAAGGACCCATTTTGTATATTCACCATATCTGTCATTACAATAACTAAGGACTAAGAAATAAAATTACCTGGGGGCAGGTACAAAATGGTGGCACTGTTTTTATGGTGGCACTGGTTTTGTTTGTTTGTTTTCTTTTTTTTTCTCTTGCTACTTGCAATCTTTGCTATATATCCTCCTTCAACTCTCCTTTTCTATGATGGAAAGTGTTAGTTTATTTAATCTTTCTGTATACAAAACTTGTTCAATATCTTTGTCATTCTTCTTCATACCTTTCTCAGTTTTACAGTTTCTATTTTGATTTACTTGTGTGGTAATAGTGAGCTGATTTTTATGTGGTAGTAATTTGGAACCTAATGAGCACAGTAATTCACATTTTTGATGACTACAGTGTTACCATAAAAGAACGGGTTTTTAATTATTTGGAGATTTCAGACGTGCGTATACAGTTCAATACCCACAATAATGTATTTTTATACTTTAATTAAGCTTCTTGAAGTACAGAATTCCTTTTTAAAAGTTCCTGTTGTCTCAGTAAGAAAAGCAGTGTGACCTAGATAGGAGCTTCTATAACATTTAGTTCTCTTCTGCATGGAGAGCACATCAGAGATGTTTCTCAGGTGACAACATAGGAAGATCCCAAGTCTCTCTAGAGCACAAGAATAACTGTTCTTCATCTTTTTTTTCCTTTGTGATGGGGACAATCACTTAGTATTTTGATACTCTAGATAAATATAATGTTTACATTTCTGAGGCTATTTGTAAAGATGGAATAAAGATAGGTATTGATGAGTGTTGGTTTCAAGAAATAAATCCCTTACCATGATGACTTGAAAAGTGGTAGTTGAGCCTGTCCCTCACCCAAAACAAGGTGTAGACCTGAACACATAATGATGGGAAAAAGAAGCTACGAACAACTGTGGGGCAATGAAGTCTAATGGTGTCAATCTTTCAACATGTGGAGTCTCTCTTAAAGTTCCAGCTTCTAGATTCCTGTGCCTTCTATAAACAGAAGACGAAATCTTCATTTAAAGTGAGTTCCCATCTTTCAATACAGGGAGAAAATCAAAGTCTATTTTAAAGATTAAGAATTTTTTTTTTCCTTATTCTCCTGAGCAGAAATGCAAATCATGATGATTGACTTGCCCTTTTTTTTTTTTTTTCTGGTCTTCATGGGAATTTGCAATATTCATCAGACTCTTTGGTTGTTAACTTTGTATATGTAGCCATTCCTTTAGGACCTTATTTTTCTGTCTGTGGAAACTGTTTCTGATGTTTCATTTGCAAAGAATTTTTAATTTTTTTAACTTCTGGTTTTGTTTTGTGGCTTTGTTTGTTCATAATGTAAGAAAAGTGTAAGCATCAAACAAGCTCAGATAAAGACCTTTTAATTTTGTACTTGAGATTTTTCTGGGCACAGTTCTTACTGTGCAGACTGGGAGGTCTAAAAATTGCCAGACCTAGAACAGACCTGACAAAACTTGTTTTGCATTAGTCGTTGCTTTGAAAGTAGCTGTTGCCAAATACTTTAGAGAAAAGTCTAGCAATGTTGCCACAAACAAACATCATTACGGTATCTTGCAGGACAAATTAGTTTTTACTGCTTCCAGATAGTGGATGACATGTTTGAGAGTACAAGCATGAGAGTTTGATAGGTCGTAGACCTGCGAGTATTCTCATCAGCCATGGGTATGCCTGCTTTTGGAGAGTGGCTGTATTCACACAAATCTTGCTGTCTCCCCAGATCACTCCAGTTAAATAGCCTGCTTTGGTTGGATCCCATGTGCCTTTTGAAGGCCATGTAGGTATCAGATATGGAGGGACTCCAGAAACAAATCTAAAAATGAATGTTTTAAAATAGTTTTAAAGTGACATGCTGAAATGTTGTGCTTTGTTTGGAAACTTCAGTAGTGGTCCTCAAACATTATTCACATCAAGATTTCAGATCTTAATGCGGTTTTGGCTTTTGGTTTGTTGTTTGGGGTTTTTTTTCCCCACATTATGAAGTAACTCCCTGTTCACAGTAAGGCACATTCTGGCTAGACTTATGTCAAAGTAAAACCAATGGCCAACAGGTAGAGAGAAGGCATGCCTTAAGGTGTTTCCAAATTTATAATACATACATTTTTAACTGGCTGTTGAAATATACATGAAGATTTGAACTAGTCATCAAATCAACAGTTCTATTTAGTCCAGGCCTATCGTGGATATTTGTGATTGTATCATTTAATGAGTATCGGTTTTGGTTATTTGCCAGGTGTCTGTAAAGCACTACAACGTGCTGGCCAGTGTAACTTATTATTTGAACAATTCATCTGACAGCAGCCCATGCTGTGGATTGTGTTCTGCACTAGTTCCACTGATCATATATCCATGTTCTTCAAGTACTCCCTCTTTTGAGGAATATTGCATTTTTTCAGTTCAAATGATTTAAAATTGTTTGACCTTTGCCTTTTAACGTGTCATAAAGTATGATGAAACTGTACACAGATGCACCCCAGAGCATAACATGTTGCTGAAATAACAGGAACACATGCTATCTGTTGTATCACATTGCTTAAATGATGACCATATTGCTATGTTATTTTTCAGAAAGCTGATTATTGTTTAGCAAAAATCTAGTTTAACATTCTTGGTGTCTGAAGTTCAGAGAAACTGTACAATGTGCCTTTGAGAAATTAATCTGAAGTACAGAGGCAAAATTCAGCAAATAATGGATCAATTTTTATAGACTTTGCTGTTGTGCAAGAACTACATGCAGTCATACTACTGTATAAACTGTCTTGGATGAATGGATTTGGAGGGTATCTATAACTTACCATGCTAATATGGTACAGTCAAGTAACCTGAATTTCCAAAGTACTTAATGACCAGTGCTTACTGCATATGAGGGCTTACTGCATTACAAGAGAGGTGGCGTGGGTGCATCTTGGTTTTGCTAGAATAAAATCCCCCAAATCAGACCTAAACATGCAACTACCCTTAGTTCTGGGTGCACAAAGGAAATAAAAAGAAATCTGAAATATTGCACTCTCATCTGACACACAAGAACAGGTTGTGTGTGGGATTTTGGTCTTGCAATGTGTGGTCATGTAGGTAGTCATCATCCCTTAATTTTATATTGGTCTGCTTTCTGATCTGCTCATCCAGGGGCTTGATCTCCTTGAAGCTCAGGTATTTAAATGATAGAACAAATTTATCTACTTTTATTCCTTGTACCCATGATCTGATAGAAGAGTTATCTTCCCATGTTGACACCAAAAATGCAATTGTTCTAGCAACTACCAGCTGCATTTTGTCCCCAAAACAGTACTAAAAGCTATTGTCCCGATTTTCAAAAATACTTCGGAATAGTACTTTGTGGTCTCAACATTTTTCTTTCCCTCTCTTTCCTTATTCTTGTCCTTTATTATCATAAATAAGGATTACATTAGGAGGTGGTTGTGCTTCCTATCAGTGAAAGAACATGCCTGCATGGTTGCAGGCACTCACATGCCGCCTCCTGCCTGTATTGTGAAGTAGGATTAATTATCTCACGCTCTGAACTCTATTAACATGGTGTATATGGTTTCCAAACAGGAACTGACTGATGTCTTGCCAGGCGATAGCACAGGCATAGAAAGCACATGATGGTTTGCATCTTCATAAACACATCTGAAGTGTGATCGCATACTAAGGGCTGCACGGGAATGCCAGCATTATTGTGATGAATGGATTTGTGCCAGGGCTCAGGGTGTACAGAGTGTGTGTCCTGCAGACGAGGAAACGTTCCCAAAACTGGCTTGATATGAGACTTGTCTCACTGAAAAGTAATATTGAAATGACGGTTCCTGAGGTCATGTTGCTGCCTGCCGTGATATTTTGGAATTTGAAGGAGACTGTGTGCCTAGAATTGGAATATTCCTGTTCCCAAAACATGGGCTCCTTGCAGCTGGGCAAAGGAAGATTTCCGGGGACTGTTTCTAATACCACACGGTGGTGCGTAATCTGCCACTCCTCATTTCATCTCATACCGTTAATTTAATGAGCTCAGATCCCTTGATTATTTTTTTTTCTTACGTCAGTGCTGCAGAGGAGTAAGACAAAAATCCCAGGAAGGAGATGTTCCTGGTGGTCCATTTTGGGAGCTGTCTTTGGTATGGGAGGGCATCAAAACTCTCCCTGCTACAGAACCCTGCTTACCTGCATGTTTTTCTTACCCTATTGAAGGGCCACAACCTGGATCTGGTCCATTAGTGGAGGATTGTTGCTGAATCATTTTCAAACCAGCAAAAGCCAATAAAATTGTATCCTGTTCTAGATCCTGAATTTGCTATAAACAGGAAGGACTGAAGACTGTAGGCTGGCTGTTTTAGCGCGTCAGAAACTGGAGCCACCAAGTTTTGATTTTGAAAAAATGTGGTATCTGGGACTCTTAGCATGGCACCAAAGGAGCTGCATTTCTGAAAGGCCTTCCTCCAGTGCTGGGCTGGTACCCAGGCCAGATATTGCTGTCTCACCAGCCATTCAAGGACAGGGCTTAACAGACAACAACTGGATGTAGCAGAAACAGGGCATTCAGTCTTGGTGAGACTTGTGTTCCTCAGGAACCTCTTGAATACAGGCCAAAAAATAGCATTGGAGAAAATCCTAATCTGCTTTTCCTACCTGTCAGCCAGTCCCCGCAGACAGAAAAATCTGAATTTTGCTTTGGAGATTCATCAGAGTTCCTTTCCTACTATGGCATAAGGGTGGATTACTAGTGAATTTTAACCTATTTTTGAATAGTATAAAACATTCAAAATTGCATTGTAACAGTATTTCTTCACTGAGTGCAAGCTCTCTTACTTTGCTTTTTGTTGATTCAACCTCCTTAAATTTATCACCTTCAGACTTTCAAAATTCCACCCCAAAGAGGCAAAATAATATTTTACATCATTTTTATAAAGTAAAATGAGATTGACTTAAAGTAGAAAAAATCACCCTGCTCTCCTTTCCAAGGGGATTTCTGTATTCCTTTTCCACATTGAATTGCACTGCCCTCTAGTGGATATTTGAAGCAATTGTTTTTGTGTTTGTAAATCTTTCCTACTGTTCTGATACAGTAGGTTTAATCTTTATTTTCAAATGAACCATAAATGTTATCTGATATAAAAAGCTAAAGGATTAGAGTAATATATCAGAACTGGATAAGAAAAAGTTAGATTTGACCTGCGGTCCAAGTTATAATAATACAGAGACATTTTTTAATGTTTGTATCTGACTTACCAGTTGGAGCAGAGAGAGATAGAGTGAAGACGCAAGTGTATGGCATCTGTGGTTTATTACATTTTATTACATTGTATTGAGAGTGGGAGATAATCTGCTGCTTTCACATTGAAACAAATTTTGTAAACTGTGAATGAATAAATAATAAAGACCAGTGGGATAATAGGAAAGATTAAATGCAGCTTATTAGATTCAAAGTGAAGAACTATGCATTCCATTTTACCAAGTGGTTTGGTTTTTTTCTTAGTATTGGTACCTACCTCTTAAAAGGCACAGGGAATAGATCTTTGTCTGGAACACAGGAACATTTGACTTGTTATCCAGGTAAACTCAGCCATCTCCAAAGGGTTTGGAAAATGTCCTCACCTCTCTGCCTCAGTGTCTGTGTCTCCAGAACAGGTAGCAAGGAGACTCACTTTCTCCTTCTCATGGTGAAGATTTCTTTCTTAATAAAAGCAATGTGTAGCCTCTAAAAAGTTGAATGAAAGTTCCTTGCTTACCTATAGCTAATTAAATATATGTTCCTGGGATTCTCTAATCTGGCAGAGTTTTGTTCGTGTAAGTGTATCTTGCCTTGCACCTCACTGAACTGCAGCAGTTCTTGATGCTTTGCTGTTGGTAAAAGTTCCCACAATCTCCCAGCTCTGTGAGAAAGAAGCTCTTGCATCTCACTGTTACGAAGGCAAATGGATCTTTGCAAGGCCAAACTGCAACCTGGGTATCTGATTTTAGAAGTGGTAGATACCCTTCTTTTTAACTGGGATTCCCTGGGAGTTGAGGTGCTGAGCACCTCTGAAGATCAGAATGGGAATATGTAAGTCTTAAGTGACAGTGCTTGTCTGGCGTGTGTATGTTTGCAGTACTGGATGTCTGGATCCAGCTGTAGATTACAGTCCCTTTACTTTCCCTCCATGAGCTGGGAATACATCTGCATCTTCAGTGCTTGTGTCCCAGCATCCTGCAATGTGAACTTCCCCGCATTCTTTGATATGTTTGAGCGATTTAAGATACCGTCCTTCCACTGGTGTTTATTGTGTTGAAGGAAGGAGAGAAGAAACAAAGGCCTGGCACTATGCTGCTGGCTTGCCCTTCTTATTTATTTTCTGGCAACTTAATGATTTAGTTTGGTAAAAGAATGTGTTTTTGCAGACACAAAATTAGACTCCACTGACTAGAAGGACTGGGAGACATGATACGTGTTTTAACATCAAAAAATGCTAGAAGCCTCCAGGCAGGAACATGTTTGCCAGCTGTACCGTGCAAACCCACTGTCTTCCATGTAGATGTGACCTGTGGCATCCTGGAGAAGAAAACTGGACAAATATAGTCTGCTTCGTACTGTCTGGGTACACTTTTAGCTGATGAAAGAGCTAGGAGTGGTCAATAAATGAATTCAGTTAGCTTGAAATGTAAAGTGTTTTTTTTCAGATTTCAATCACAGCACACTGTAAGCAAGTTCTTTGCTAGTGTAGCTTTTAATTTGCTGCAGATGTAGTTTTACTGACAGTTTCTGAAGAGCTTGTTTTAAACTAAAATAAATGGATTTAGCTTCAGAGCAACAATTTACAGCAAGGTTAGAGATTATATTGGTGATTTTATAATAATATTTATAGTTCACTGTGTGAGTGTTCATGCGTCTGTGTGTGCATATAAAGGAAAAGATACATAAAAATCACAAGGCGTGCATCTGACTCTGCTAATAGTTGGAACACTGTTGCAAGTCTTTCCTGCTGTCATCACATGAGGTAACATGGGGGTTTTTTTGAAAGATTCTCATAAAAATACACTAGCAGAAACTTCGATTAAAAGGATCTGAATGTTGGAATAATTATGTTTTTGAGCTTGGTCAGCCATCCTGAAGTAATTTGTTAAAACACGTATTTTTAAAACAAATATTTTTTTTAAAAAGCACACTTCTGTTCCAGTATATATTTTCAGTAGTATTCAGAAGAGATCTGTGCTGTATAATGACTGTCTTGGTGATTTGGGGTTTGATTTTTATTGGACAGGTCTGTAGTTGTATTTCTGACCTCGCATTTTTGTATGTAACTAATATCATTCTGATCCTGAAAGGCAGTAGCTAAGAAAGCGGTTTCACAGGTGACTTACACATTGCCACCTTATGCTGGGTCCTAACAGCCTGTTGGGGATTCTCCCTCACTTGAGGGTCAGTGTCCGTGTGTCTACAGGGTCAGTCGGGTCCAGGAGCTGCTTGGACATCCGCATGGCTCAGATGCGAACAGGAGCACAGGGGAGGGGTGTTTTGTGCAGGGGGAGGGAGGGGGGAAGGTAAGATGGCTTCTTTGGTGGCTGCCCATGCTTAGGTCATCTTCAAATGATCATGAAACCTCAGCCCAAGTTAATCTGCATTCGTATTTGGATTTTGGTTTTATGTGAGATTCAGAGCTTTACCTTGTATGAAGTATCTGCCATTGTTCAGTGCTCCATTGTTATCCTAAGCTTGTTGTAGTTGTTCTGTGGTAATAACAAAGGTGGAAAATAAAAGAGAAATAACAACTTGCAAGTGTCAAGTTTTTGTCCTTTTTCTTTTTGTGTACAGAATTTGTGGTGTTAGTGTGGACTCTGAAGGTCAGCAGACTGGTGTGCAGCGGCTGCAGACAGCGAGACGTCCTGTGTATAGATTTATAAATGGGCTGTAGGAAAGGTGGAATGCTTTATAAGTGCTGCCTGTATTAATCCTTAAGTGTATGATGATCAGACGTCAGTGTGCATTTTGTTAAGGCTAAGAATATTTTAGAGAAAAAAAAAAAAAGAAAATACAGTAAATGCACACACACTATATGTATTTTTTAGACTGCAGGCAGGTATGCTAAAGCTGTACGTAAAATGCTGTTACTTACCTGGAACCCGACAGCCATGTGGATTCTGTCGATGATACAATGCAATTCTAACAGTAATCTCCTAGCACCATTGCTTCCGTTAGCATACAATTACACTTATTTGGGGTGGAAGTTTATTGGTGCCAAACATTCAGAGCAGAATTGCAGGCTTTGTCAAGGCTCACTTTAAACAAAAAGTCACTGTAAATTAAAACTGTTAGTTTTATTAATAAAGCAACATAAATTTTATAGCAATATAGCTATACATAAATATATCTGATTTCTTACATAAAGAGAGAAAAGACTATCTGTGTGAGGCATATATGTTCATACAGTATTTAGGATCTGTGGAATTAATGAGTATTCCAGTATTTGCAGAGATTCAATACCATATCTAGCATGAAGACAGTGCTAATGCAGCACTCGCTTAGTTACTATTGCTTTTGCTTCCCAGCATTGGTGCTTAGACCTGGCAGACTGTGGGTTGTTACCACCATTGATGGTGATGTCTTCATGCTATTGTGGGTTCTCTTATTTCTCCAGAGGAGTCCATAATCAGCTGCGAGTACATTTGATTGTGATTTCATGTCTATCAGTTGTTTTGGTGGATGGAAAGAACCTAACCTGTGGATATAGTGCTCTCTTTAGTTTCCTTAATAATGTTTCTGAAATACCCAACAGCATGCCTTATAAAATTATTTTGTAAAAATGGTTATTAGAATAACAGTGCTATCAAGTAACCTGTCTTGTATGTAGACAGTTTGCTCTCTCCTTAGTATGTCTAATAGTCCGTATGCATTAGATACTGAGCATGTTAATATGTAATGGTTCTGGTAGACAATGGTAGGTTTATTTTTCTTATAGACTTAAATAACACAGAGATTGTGCATTCTCTGTGCACATGAAATACTGAAAACCTTTTCATCCGTCTACTGGGTCTGAATGTTAAACTTCTTTCAGCTGGAAATGCAAGATCTGGTCAGGCTACAGAAGCATATATAAACAATGTTCACAAATTTCAGTGGAGTCAAAGTGAATCTCAGCATCATTTGGACTGATCTTTTGGCTTATTTGGAAGATTACAATAAAACCCAAGATTGAATTCTCTACCTGATTCAGTTTCTTATTGATTGAATCCTTTTAGACTCCTCTCTAATTTAACAGTGTATTTTTATTAAAGCCAAGCATACAAACATCAATTACCCAAGCTGCATCTAATTTCCTTCAACTTTTTTTTTTCCTTTTGCTGGCAGTGGATTAGAAGACCTGATTAGAATTCAGCTTGAAAGCTGAAAAGCAGATCCTTAAATGAGAATGTCTGCATTAGGAATTAAAATATCTGAACTGGGCATAAAATCCTCCTCTTTATCTCTAATAATGTAAACACACTTGGTTAAGTTGATCTGTCACATGCCTGGTGCAATGTCCCTGAATTAGGAGCGTGTATTAGAAAGGATGGAATGGTGTCTGTGGCTTGCCCCCCTGTTATAATCCTTCACTAGTGTATTTTAACATCAAAGTGCTTTGCATAGATATCTCTCTACCATAAGGGTTAATGCAATAAGAGTTTGAAAAGCTTGATTTCTTCTTTACGTGTTTTTACCCCCTAACACCAAGAATGTTTGCACATACACAGGCAGTAGGAGCAAGGCAGAGAAGGGACCTTCTAAGGTTTCACTGTGGGTAGCTTCTACAGAGTTAATGATTTTGTAACAACGCAAAAATGAAATAAATAGTTGCAATGGCATCACCAACTTGACATCCAGAAAACCCTGAACTGGTAAATGCATGTGTTAAAGTGTTGGGCCATGTCTAAACTATAAGAAAGAGTTATAAAATCCATTAAATTGTATGTTCTGATTTGACTGGATTATTAATTACCTTCTGATACCTAGTGTGCTCTGCCTGTGATGAGGAAGCCATGTCATAAGCCATATGCAGGCTGTTACTGTGCAGGCTTTATGAACTGAAGCAGTTGGTATCATGTGTACTGAATCATCGTACCTACT
>NW_009608724.1:40659-47711 GCF_000690535.1 Cariama cristata
AGAGATTTGGATATCAGGATTTTTAAGGGAGTTTATTATTAATTATTGCTCTATTTATGTAGCATTAGAGATGTTTTGTGCTTTGAAGAGACACACGAGAATTCTGTTTATAGTGTCACGATGCCCAGGACAGTGAGCAGATCTTTATTGAACGACTCCACTGCACATGGTGAAAGAAGACAAGTAGCAGGGGCAGGCAGCATCCTGGCACATCAGCACTGGAAAACTAGATGAAAGAGTTGGTGTCTAATAAGCCTGAGAGGAGAAAATGGGGCTGTGTCCCATATGGTCGGATGGGAACTGTTCTGACTACTTTTGGGTGGCATCGCAAAAAGTCTTGGAGCTGGAAGGAGCTGCGGGTGATGAGAGAGACATCAATGAGGTGGTCCCATTGCCATCTTCAATTTATGACTGTTGTGCTAGCACTGGAGTTTGATGGTGCAATGTAAATGCTGCATGTGCTTCTAGTAAGTGATGTTTTGCAGTCTAGGGTACTGCTTAAGGAGTGAGATGATTTCTTGTGAGAAGTAAAGTATTCAATGAGTTTTGGTTTGTTTTTTTTTTTCTTTTTTCATTGCCACATTGTGGGTGGCAGTATTACTAACAGTGGTGAGCTTTCAATCTGTGTGTGTGACTGCACACCACAGGAGTTAATTGTCACGTTTTCTCTGCAGAGAAATATTAAACTTGATTGTGCAGAGCTATAAATGTGCGTGACTGCAGGGAATTTTCTTGGTGCTGGTATGAGTCTGGCTACCTGGAGGTGGGCAAAGTGAATCTGTTCATCTTGTGCAATGAGTTAAGCATAATTGCAGTTGACATCATGCACAAGTGAAATCCAGTGATATTTCATTCCTTCAAACCTAATCCCCTCTTTATCTTGTCATCTTTTGAATCAACGTGATTCTGGCAAAGTTTTTGTGACACCCAGTGAAGCTTATTGTAGAGTGCCCTGGATGTTGTGGATCAACCCCACTGTGCAACGAGAAACAGCATAGCTGCATCTCTGTGGTGTCCTCCTTGACTTAATAAGCCATGGTGGGAAGCCTGGTATATGAACTTGCATTCAATATTATACTACCTTACCAAGTGGAAAGAAACCATATTAGTATCTTGTATGTATTAACGTCTTGTGTGTTGTGAAGAGTAATTTAATAGTGAACTGGGTGCAGGAATTTCAGTTTCCAGAAACTGATGACTAGCAGTTTTTTGAGATTATCAGTTAATCTGTTGTAATGAATGCTCTTCATTACATGTCTCTCCTTGTTAATTATAAGGGATTTTTACTCCTCTTTATCAAGCCAGGGCAAGTATATTACCTTTTCGTCTATACTGCTTATGATAAAGTGCGTATCGAAGTGTCCGCATGAATATTTCATTGCATGTGCTTCTGCACATTCATACACTGTGTTTTCTGAGCTCCAACCTCTGATTATTCAATACATTAAAAAAAAAATCCCAAGTGTAGATTGTTTCATCTCTTTTTACTTATACTTATCAGTAGAAATTCCCCTTTTCTGTGTAATAATGTGTTTATGACGTTAATTACCATGCCAGTTTAGACCAGGGCAATTAATCACTGCTACGCGCTACAGAAACAATCGACTCAGAATCAAGTTCTCTGAGTACAGAGGTGAAGCTTGTACCTTCCATAAATGAGAACCTGCCTGACAGAGGGGAATTTGTACTCTGGTTTGGATCTTTTACCTGTGTTTTTTAAAAAAACAAAGCCAAAACAGAACACAAACAAAACCCTCACCTATTTCCTACTCTCTTTCTTTCCTGCAGGTTGAAGCAATACTTGTAAACATATTTGGTGGGATTGTGAACTGTGCCATTATAGCCAATGGTATTACCAAAGCGTGCCGAGAGCTTGAGCTGAAAGTACCTCTGGTGGTGAGACTGGAAGGTGAGTGCTAATGGTTTCATACAAAAATCGTTCCTCCGGTGCATGGTAATCCACTCTAAGCTCTAAACAGATTAGTCCCACCCAATAAGAATATGTCCAATTCTTCATCCATAGCATGACCTGAAGTCAATAAACTCTTTCCTTATGTATTTCTGTATTCCTGGTCCCTGGTGGTACTTGAAGCAATGAAATTTTGCAATGAAAGCATTATGGTTTTGCTTGTAAGATTTGCAATGCAAATAGAAATTATTTTGATGCAAGCTTCTGTTTACTGGAAGGTATTTCTTTTTCAAATGATTTTTTTACTGAATGCAATTCCATTATTGCTAAACCTGCAGCAATGTATAGTTTTCTCAAATTTACTTCAATGCCATAATTAAAATAAGGGTGTTAGAAACAGTATTTGTGAGAGAGAGATTACTGTAACATGATGTTCTGCCCAAATATCCAATCCAGCTAAAATCCATTAAAAAGCATAAGATTTGATGTAATGGTAAGGAATATATTTTTTTTTTGTACACTCAGCATTGTTAAACTGGAAACAAAAAAGTAATAGAGAGGTAAGGAAGAACACTCTTTGGCAGTTACTGGCTGTAATTTAATGGCAGTAGATATGGAGTTCTGTCTCTAATTTCTGAGAAGTACCCTGAAGGAGGAAGGGAGATTCTTCTCCTGCCATTGAATGAAAAAGTGCTTTGAGTGAAATCAGCATGCAACTCTGGTAAGCTTAAAACATTCCCTTTTTGCTAAGGTTTGGAAAACAGAGGGGTTTTGGAAAACAGAGGGTTTTTTGGGTTGTGATGGTGGTGTTTTTTTTTTTAAGGCCTGTTCCTCAAAAACATCAATATTCATGTTTAGGTGTGTGTAAAGAGCATAAAATGTCCTCACAATCGCTCAGCATTGGTGATGATAGGAGGAAATCCATCCCTTTTTGTACCTAAGATATCAAAGAAAGGTGTTTTTTAACACTATGATAGAGGAGAGAGGGGAAAAAAGTTCTGAATACACCAGACTTTTTCCTTTTCAAAAAATAAAGTCTCCAGGATTCATGAAGATGCAGATTACCCAAGAAGGCCTTTGGTTAGCGGGGTACTTGTTTTGCCTTTCATGAGAAAGTAAGGTTTTCCCATCCTTCATTCTCATGCTACATTAAACATGATTCGTAGCTCACATCAGGGGACACCACAGCCTGTGACATGCAATTTTGTCCTGTAAAAGTTCTGCTGTGCATTTCACTGCAGAGTTTGAATGCTTTCCAGAGTACGTTCTTGATTTAACATGGGTCAACTTTTGCCGTGGGAAGTGCAGGAAAATTTAAATACTCTAAAATGGATTTTAGAAACAAATTGTGAAAATTTTCTTTGGATGATGCAGCACCACTGAACACCTTAAGAGGGTAAGTAGCTAGTTTAATATGGATGAAGTAGAGGCTGATGGATGTTGATTAGAAGCAGGAAAGTTTCATAATATAAAATCTCATTGTTTATCAGCTCTAGGCAATGTTGTTTAGCTTTTTGTCATAGCAAAAAACTTTTCCTGTCTGTCACAGCTGGGAAGAACTTTATCTGTCAGATCTGCAAGACTTCTCATCTATTGTAGCTGTTAGTTTTTAAGTGAGGATATTGGAAAAGCCGTCAGTTTTCCTTATGAACAAGATAGTTGCAAGTTGTTTCTATTGCAATATTTGAAACCGGTATAAGAGAAACAAGAAAATGAACTTGCTTATTTTAAACTGCAGTCTACTAGGTCTACCACTGGGTTTTCTTGACCTTTCTCCAGTACTTTTGATATTTCCATGATTGTACACAAGAAGGGTGAACTTTCTTTTTTTAATGTGACTTCTTGGAGATTGCAAGAGGCAAAGCAGTCCCTGGGCTGAATGAGGACAGTCCCAGTGCTACTGCACTGTGGAGTTTGTCTGGAAGAGGAGGTGTGGAGCAGGAGTGCTTCTGCCTGGGGGTTGCAGAAAGCCCTGCAGAGGTGACTGCATGGTGCCTGTTCCTCTCCTGCCTGTTACCTTTACAAGTCATGTGCTACTTCATCCACAGAGATCAAAGCTGAATCTTCAGAATGTTGAACACAGGTTTTAATGCAAACATCTTTTGTTGGCCATCTTCCCATGATGGCTCACTCTTTACTAGGTTTATAATAATGCTTCTCCTAGACTAGTTGCTGACTCTGGAGATGGCAATACCACATTTTCTTTAAAAAAACTCTGTCCCAGAACAATATGGCAAACTCCTACTGTTGCATAATATTTATCTCAAAAGTCTTTTAATTCCTTCTCTCATTCCTAGTGTTACCCATCAGTTCCTCATAAATGAAGAGCTATGATGTTTACAACCTTCAGATGTTGTACTTACAAACTGTTAGCTTGTAACTCCTGCTTTCCCTGCCTCCTTAATCACCCAACCAAGCAGTATATATATGTATGTTTCTTTTAATCTTTCGTCAGAAATCAGTCCCGCTGGATCCTTAATCATCTTCGTTGTTCTTCTTTGAATTCACACTGGGTTATCTAAACATACGAGAATTTTGAATTAATAATGAGTACTATGGAAGTAATAAGGCTACCCAAGACTTTTTAAAACATCGCTGATAACATTTTACACTTCAAAAGGAGAAAAAAGGACAAGCACGTTTTTGGATTTCCATTTTGAACACTTTTCCAACAGAAAGTTCATGATTATTCCCATAAATCTAACAGATTTGTGACCTGTACTTTAAAGTCTCTTTGCCCGCATGCACTGTATTACAAATGTCTTGATGACTAGAGTTTTAATCAGTCAAATCTGTCTTGATTTAGCAGGATTCTGTGGGCAAATCTTTGTTCTCAGTTGTATAATAATTACAAGCTGCTTTACCAGTGGATAAAGAAAGGATTACTCTCCTCTTTGAAAATGGTAACTTTAGAATTACATGTGTTTACTTGCCTTACCAGTAAAGAACTCACCAACTGAGATGCAGAATTACTGTTGTTGAAAAGGTTCATGGACAAATGGAGAAACCACATATTCCAGATTTTATCTTTTACAGATGTAGAAAACTAACTGGTTTTATGCAGGATTTTTTCCCTTTAAAATGTAAAGTGCTTGGATTAAGTTTTGTGAAAACTAACTAGGAGTGCTGAATGGAAGCCAAACCTTGTTTCTCATTTATGTAGCTCAGAGTTAGATCGAAAGAGGAAAGAATAAAACAGAACTGTGAATTGGATGTCCTCTTCCTATGCTGGAAATTTTACATTCTCTTTCAACAAATGAATTCTGTGCTTCTCTGGTCATAGGACGAGAAGAATTGGGAGGAATTAGAGCTGCTTAATATGTTGAACAGCAACTAGAAAAATGTTGGCTTTTATTCAAATGTCTGAATCCAAAATTTCCTGTTATGTTTTGTGATTTGTGACCTTCTGTGTACTTCAGAATCTAATAATTTTTTTAATATATTCCAAAATCTTTTACACACAAGTGAAATTTTGCTCCAACTTGTGTATCTTGTTCACAAATACGGTTTAGTATATGTATGTCTGTGATTTTTAGTTTCCCAAATTGCCTATCAAGAGAGAAGAATGGGGTATTCCAAAGTTGCACTTAGAACTTTATTGCTATCAACCTATTCAGATATCCTGGGTTTAAACATTCAGCACAAATTTAAATGTGTCTTTCCCAGTTAGGATGTAAACATGAGGCAGAGGAAAAGATTAAAATATTCTTTGGGAAAAATTTAAGATAGGAAAGGGCAAATGGGGTGGGCAGAATAGAAAGGGTTTAATTGTCTCTTACAAGTAGACAGTGGGGAGTTGATTTATTCTTAACTGCAGAGCCAACAGCAACGAGACATGTAAGCCACCAAAACTTCATAGATTCCCTAGCTAAAGATCATTAATTAAAGCTTATCACTAACCAAACCTCAAATCAAATGTTGACTGAAGGTTAACCAGTGATGCATTTCAAATCTTGCCCCTTATTCTCCAATACCTCTGTCTTTGAGACCTGAGAGGCTATCAGTTTCTAGCTTGTGGGCTAGCAGAAATTACATAACTTGGATCCATGCCAGGTTGGAAAATTTGGCTCTTAATACGCTTATCTGTGTAGCACACCAAAGCTGAAACATTGCTATTGATAATGTAACATGGTCACAATGTGTTCACGTCAACAACAATTTTCAGACATGCTGCATATTGTGAAATATTTTGTCATAGTAGAATGTTTCGGGTAGATCAGATTATTTTTTATCTTGGTCTTCTATTTGTTAGGATATACCAGATGTATGTAACTGTGTCTTCTCCCCTTATATCTTATTTACCTGAAAAGCTAGAAATGGCATTGCAGAATCTTGCATCCTCTCTAGCCATCAGCATTAAACAGCAGCAATTTAGCCTGTTCTAATGGTTTTATGACAGTGTAAGTGAATAAGTGAACATGATCAAAATCCTGTTGGAGTATCATTGGGGGGGTGTGTTTGTTTTCATTCAACATATGCAGTCCTCTTAACTCATTTGTAACAATGTGTGCTAGTATAATCTTACAATTTATAGAAACGTGCTTAGATAGAATATTTATTACTAGGATTTTTAGGTAATGGGCTGAATAGTTTAGCTTTGCTAGTTACAGCAGAGATTTCAAGGCAACAGAAGCATAAATGTACAGACAGAGAGGTGGTTTTAGAACCCATGTTTGAGAAGGAGGATATTTAGGTTAAAAAGCCTGAAAGTATATGCAGATAAAATTACATCTTTCCTGATTTTCTATGGAGTGTCATTGAAAGTAATATGTGTCAGAATGAAAAAAATTTCTTTTTCTCATTAGAAAGCCACTCCTTTAATGGAGTCCAGTTTAAACAAACAAAAAACCCCCAGCAACAATAACAAAAGCCCTGTAGCCTTCAGTCCTGTGAATTTTCACCGTTTCTCAGTTGGCTACAGCATAGCTGAAGGGCAGGTTGTTCTGATAGCCTGAGTATGGGATTCTGTTTACAGTTCTCTGACACCATCCAGTGGCAGGAGGTTAATGTTAGAATAGTGGGATTATTTATTTGTTTATTTTAACATCTACTGCAATAAGGTGATAACCTTTGTAGATTCTTAAATGTTTCCAGTGTTTTCTGAATGTTTAATTTTAAAACTCTTACCTCTGCTTTCAGCAGG
>NW_009608724.1:47742-61645 GCF_000690535.1 Cariama cristata
TATAATTTCCATATTCTCCATTTATATAAAATACTTATCAGAATAGGATAAAAAGCTATCATTAAAAAAAAAGAAAATTATAACAACAGAAATGCTTGCTGAAAAATATGTTTAGTTGTATAGACTGCCTATAAAACAGTGTTTTATTTAATAAATACAAAGTGTACTGTTACTCCTTTAACTGCAGTGAGATTTTTTTTTCAACTTTCGTATTTTCATTTGCCTGCATAAACTCCCCCCTCCTTTCCTAGTGGACTGGGTTTTGCATTGATTTTGTAATGCACGTTAGACAAGTGGTGTGTAGAGCAATCAATGCGGTGCAGAATACATCCAGTGTATTGTTCCCACTCTCACCTGTTAGTAAATTAATATTGGCCACTTAGTGAAGAGCAAAAGTTAGTTTTAAATACGTGGCTTCTCACAAAGAGCATAATATTTTTCTGTGTAGGAAAATTTCCCTCTTTCCATTTTTTTTTTTCTCCTCACAACACTTTGTCTTGTAGAATCGTGTTTGACAGATGGGTACAATCTTGACTGTTTCAAATGTTTATCACACTTGCATCTAAATAATAGATGAAACCTTCAGGACGTGATGGGGATTGCCATACAAATACGAGGAACTTAACAGAGAAAAGAACCTTCGTAATGCCTTCTGACTTCCCTTTACAGTTCTCTACTGGCAATTAGCAGCTTCCACATTACGTTTTATAGGATGGTTGGGGGAAAAAAAAAAAATCAAATATCATGCTCTTTTTTACCCATAATATTATTTTTTCTGTAGGAAAGGTCCTGTTCAGTTCTGGATGTTACTATGCAACCAAATCCCCCTTCTGTCAGAGATTTCAGATGTCTTTGACCTTCCTACACAAGTCCCACAGGGTGTCTTCTGCATATCGATGGGTAGCGTGACCTCTTCTGCCAGTGCTTTTAAACAGCTAGCAGATGGGGTCCCACATTCCTCTTCCAGACACCTGCCTCTCCTATCGCAGAGTGCTGGGGCCTGCTGCGACAGAGATGTCTTTGCTCTCTTTCAGTGCCTCGAGTGGGAATCCTGACTTGAGCACGCTGATGAAACAGACCTTGGAATTTCTCTACTTCTACTGTACAATTTCAGATGTTTTATAAAGTATGCCAAAAAAACAAAATCACCCTTTAAAATGAGCATTCTGGAAGTTGCACAGTGAAGAGTATGCTCCTTGCTTGGTTAATAATTAAGGGTATAATTAGAGTATAGTTCCAAATGTAATTAAAATTCATTTTGCTAGGTCTAGGAATTACAAAATAATTAAGCATTTTGACATGGCAAATGAACAAGGAACTTGATGTTGAGGAGGAGGGGGTAGAAATGATCCTAAAGAAGATCAGCTCAGGGTCTTGTGCTTGTGACTAGTGTGTGATCCCAAAGCATGGAGTCCACTTCCTCAGTGGGATATCTGACTCCAAGTTGTTCTGTGGTGTGGAGCGTATCAGTGATCAAAACTGTCACTTGGCTTGCCTGGAGAAAGGTCTGGAGAATTCAGATTTTCTGTTTGTCTTTGTTTTCCAAAAAGAATGAGCTAGAGTAAATGAGAAGGTGATGCACTTGTCTTTTGTAGAAGTATAAACAGCGGGGAAAATGTACTTTTGTGAAATATCTTTTTTATTTTGGGATTATTTTTTTTTTATTGTGCATGTAATTTATTGACTAAATCTGAGCTTTTTACATACAAAATTGAGCACTTATCCTGTATAGCTGTACAGTCTCCTTCCATGTGGGGTAATTTAGTGCAGCAGCAGAGGAGGGAACAGAGTCATGCTGAATGCTCCGGAAATCTCTGTTCCTCCTTTTTAGCAGACATACAAAAAAGTGTATTCAGGAGTAGCTCAAAACCAGTTAGATTTTCAGGATTGCCCAAATCTTTGTCTTTCTATAGCCCATTTTGCAGCTTTCAGTTAGCATGGGTGAATTTTAGTTATTGTTGGTTCACTGACTGCTGATTAGCTGTAGCTGATTAGTGCTAATAAATGTGTTGTGTTAAACCTTCTGAGTGTCTTAAAGTATCTTAAAGTGACACGTGGTCCATTATCCACTGCGCTTGCTGGATGTCCCTGCTGACTCTGGTGGATGTTGGATTGACTCTTTAATCTTCACAAAGCCCCTCTTGTGGATGCCAGTGCTTCTATCAGACTGCATTGTCTGTGGAAATTGTCATTGAAATTAGGAGTTCCTTCTTCTTGAATCTGCTCCTTGAATCTGTTAAGCCTAACCACTCCTTGAATCTGTTAAGCTGAAATTATGTGTAGTCTGAAACATTAGCTAATTTTATAGAGATTTAATAGAAGATACTGATTTATTCATTAATATTAATTACTAATTCTTTTTTAGGAACAAATGTTCATGAAGCCCAGCGTATTCTGAATGAAAGTGGACTCCCTATCACGTCCGCAAATGACCTTGAGGATGCAGCAAAGAAGGCAGTGGCTAGTGTAGCCAAAAAATAACATCTTGAAGATTATTCTCATGGAAAGTGTGTGTGTGTTTCACAAGGCGTCATTCCTGTTGTTATTTCAGAGAGGATTTAGTGGAGTTTTTCTAAGCAGTCATCAGTGTTGGCCTTAATTTGTGATACATGGCAAACTCAGGCCATAGGCTTGCAAGTTAGGCTTCAGAAATATTGCAGCTACATTCTTGAAAAGTTTGTATGGTCATCTAATTTTGGTAATTTTGTTACTCAGAATTATAATAAGTAATACTTCACTTCATAAAGCTCTTTTTCTGCTTTCCTTCCAAAATTGTCACTGATAAAGTCATGGTAAGATACAATAGTTGTAATTGACTTCTATCAACAGAATTGTTCTTTAATAAGCACATGTACCTCACCTATTTCACAATATTTTCTTTTTTTTTTTTTATATTGCAGAGAGTTAGCAGACTAATAATGGCTTTGTATTTTTATGGACTTTTACAATAATGTAAAAAATTGTGCTTACAGTATCTATTTTTAATCAAATGAATAATGTTTATTTTCTTTTTTAGAAATCACACATTTTGCCTTAAGATGGTTTTCTTTTGTAGATGCCAAAGTATACCTCACAATAGGAAAAGGGATTGAATAGTTGGTAGTGAAAGGACCTTCCATTCTTATACTGTGCCTGTAAGCCAGCAAAATGTGATTCACTGTATTTTCTAGTTTTTGGAAATGAGGTGCAGTATTTCTAGGTGTAACAGTGCCATACAGAGAGCTCTAGGAGGATGTGTCTGCCAGGAAGAAAATGGCTGCTAATTTTTTAAAATAACCTCTTTCATAAGTATGTCACTGCTGTGAGGTTTTAAAATAAGACGAGAACCTGATGTAGTTTTCTGTCAGGAGCATGGAGTATTCTTCAATTGATTTAACTTCCAAAAACCATTTCTGATTTATTGGGAATAAAACACAAATGAACTTTTCCATTTTTAAAGTATTTGATTTGTCAGGCATCGGTAAAAATATGTACAAGAAAAAAAAAAAAGTAAGTTTCAGTACTCAGATATTGACCGAGATTTATTTTGATTATATATTCTTTTGTAACAATCAAAAATCAAGCTGTTAGTTACACAAATCATTCATTCAGGGAACAGAAGGCAATACCAAATGGCTTGTGTAACTAAAGAACTCAATACAGATCTCACTCGGCCCAGGAATTACATGCTGAAAATCATCAATAAATTTGAGCAGTGAACAAATGAGTGGATATTATGATCTGGTCTTGTAAATGGGCAGAGAGGTAAAAATTCGTCTAATAAATTCTTAATTGTGATTTTTGCACAGCTCTAATCAATACCATGTTCTACTTAGAAAAATGTAAATAAATTTTTCTTGACATTTCCATTAAAACTGTTACATTCAAAATAAATTATCTGCACTAATCTCTGGCTCCTGACACAAATAGTATAGATAGGTTGCTGTCATCAATTACTGTAGGTTTTTTCTTCTCCACTCCTTTCTCTACGTATTGCTCACGGAAAAAATGTATGACCATTAGAAAAGCAATAAATATGCCACTAGGTATGTACTTATTGACTGAATGAAGGAGAAGGGTGTCATTAGCAGTTCTCGTGAAGGTGCATAGAAGCACGCTGCTTTGAAGGAAGAAATATTTACCTCACCACAATAAATAAAGTCACACTCTGTTTTATATATTTTAATACTGGAAATAGAAGCGTTCTGTGGAAGAACTGTTTATGCAATGTTGTCGCACACTGTGTATCAAACTTCTGGTCTCAAACCCATTCATTGTGTCTGTACATGATTATTATTCTGCAAAGATTAACACTATGTACATCATTTCATCAAATAAATGTAAAAATGAACCCATTTAATGACTTTGTCCTTTCTATAAAATAGAAAATCGTTTAATTTGTCTATTGTATTCTGTGTTCTTCCATTCAGCATTTTGTTACAGGTGGGTGAAATCCAATACATAGGAATTTAGTTTCAATTGGATAATATTGGTATACTCTTATATACATGCTTTTTATCTAAAAAAGTAAATCTTTTTATCTCTACATGTATATATCTTTTCTTATACATAGGCTAGTGACAGTACATACAAGTTTTATTCCTCTTAAGCCATATACAGAATAGAGCAGTATAGTTTTTAATTTTCAGATGTCATATGGAAAATTTCATAAGCTCTGGGTTTGTATTTTTTAATATTTGGCGTTTCCCTTGCACCAAGGCACTGTTGGCTATCGGTAACAGAGACTCTCTTTGTTCAGCTCGCTTGGTGTGGCGTTATGGACTCGTTTGTTTTTATTTGCATGGGGCGTATCTCTGTGCATGGAAATGTGTAAAGTTAGTTTTGATCTGCCTTGGAAAGGCGTTTTAGTTACATTTCCTGTGAGTTTTAGCTGTTAGAAATTGCAAGTAAACGCAATGCCTGGGAGGGATGCTTTTGTCTTTGCTGAAGCGTGCAGAGTCACAACCTGGCAAGAGTGCGGTTTGCTGTCCTCAGCACCTCTCTGCCTGGTTGCTGCCCCCAACCTCTGCGGGGCTGGATGCAAGCTCTGCTCCAGCCAGCCTTTTATAGCTTAAGCCCAAAAGGCACATACATGAGAATTGCCCCTCCTGCAGAAAGCAAACAGCCACGTAAGCAGCAGGTAAGTTCCAATTAATCCCCTTTGTGAAAGTTTTAAGTGGGATTTAGTTCGCTTGAATTTCAACCGGTATTAATAAAGCTCTGTAGGACTGGGCACTTAGAAGGCAAAAGAGGAGCAAATGGTTCATGCTGACATTGTGTTACATCTTTAACAAGATACCTTTAAATTCTCACAGCGGAAGTGTAACAGCTGGGAGTTTTGGAGTAATGTCCTTAACGTGCATTTGCTATCCTACTTGTCAGGTCTGTTTTCCCTGCATCCAGAAAAGCAGCTGGTATTGGGCAAAATTGCTGTGATTGGAACAGGTTGTCAGTGCAAATCGGTCACCAGATGAGATCCCGAGCGGAGCCATCCCTTCGCAGCAGAGCCTGCACCCCCAGTCAAGAGCAGCGCCGCGCCGCTTGCCCTGCTGCCCTCCAAGGTGAGCTTTGCCTGATCACCTTGGGGATTTTCAGACCTGGGCACCTGCAATAACCTCTGGTTATTGTGTCAGGTTGGCCGGGATGGTTCCCTTGTGCTAAGACCTGAGCACAGTACCCGCTGAGTGTACTAAGTGTGGCCCGAAACACAGGTCTGGGCGTTCTCGCTGGGGTAGAAGGGCTGGGAAGTCTGTGTGCACAAGGCTAGGTGCTGGCAAAACCGTGTCCTATGATAAAAGCTGTCAACCTACAGAAATCCAAAATCCTCCTAGGCTTAGTGCTTTATTGTATGACATGTAAAATGCTAGTACTAGATGCTGCTGTAAGCCTCTGAACTGATGGCGAGATTTCATGCCTTGTTTTTCCTTTTGCTGCCTTTCAGAAAATTGGGCGTTTCTTCGAGGTCAGCTCTAGCAAGGGGCAAGTGGGGGAAAGCAGGTCATTGCACGTTTTGATTTATCATCTCAGATTCTTTCCTCTTCCTCTACTAAACTTCCTGGGTTTTCCCCTGCTTTTCCACCCACATAGCTCAGTCCCTGTGCTTCCTCACTACTTAGGTGTCATCCTCAAAACTGGCGTAGTCCACACCGCTGGGTTTTGCTAAGTTTGCATGGTTGTGCCGGCTGCTCTGGAGCTGGATGCGTTGTGTGAGCATCCAGCTGCGTGCTTGGGAGCTGGGTGTGCTCTGGTCAGCCCATCTGCCAGCGCCAGCCTAACACCCTGCTACCAGCAGGCATCAGCGACCGGTTGCGGCTGGTGTACGCCAGCCTAAAAGCCATCCTAGAGTCCTCTCAATGCCTCTACCCTACCTGCCCATTGCTGTCCTGGGAGGCTAAGACCTTGACCTCCTGCATTCTCCGCTCACAACAGGAATAAACGCAGGAGCAGAAATGGGCTGAGGAGCAGTTTGACCTGCCTGAGCAGGAGCACTGGGCTCTGAAATGGGGCTGTGTTTCAGAAAAGTTGTAGACTGATATGTTCATAAGAGTTAAGAGGAGTGGAAAGCATGGGAGAGCTTGACATGTATGTAAAGAGTTGCTTCAAAGAGAGAAGAAAATACTCTTCTTCAAGGAGAAATAGTCTTCCTCAAGTCCAGTGTGGACAGGACAAGCAGTGAAGAACTTTGACTGCGGTAAGGGACATTTAGGTCAGACTTGTAGCCATGAATTAAGCCAAGGAATGGGCTGTGAAATCATCAATGGGTGTTTTTTAGAATTAGGTGAGGATCTGTCAGGGATGGCTTAAGAAGAGTTGATTTGTGCCTCGGGGCAGAGGGATGGGTGAGGTGACCTTCCAGACTGATCTGATAGGATTTAATGCTTGTTGGTAAGGTTTTGTTTTCTATTTTCTTCCTAACTTGTAGGTACAGGGAGGGGAAAAGGAGGAAAGATCTGGTGGATTCTTGAAAAAAACTGCTTTTAATTTAGTCACCAAGAATGATCTGCAGCTGCCAGGGAAATAAAAAGCAGATTATGCAAACTCAAGACTTCCCCTAACAATGGGAGCAGTGTTATTGCAATGCATAAAAGGCTGAGCAGAGAATTAGGGGTATCTATCAACTTTAATATGTTTAATTTAAAAAGGAACAGGTTGCACCAACAAATTTTTTTTCTACTTAATGAGGCCCATTCATAAGTAGAATAACAGGATTTGTCTGTCACCCAGAGGAAATCATGGTATGCGTGTTTGTACTTTGGTGCAAAACTTGTGTTGATCGCAGTGATTTAAAACTTTTTCCAGCCCAGCTGCAGTCAGTTTGATGTCAGGATCCTTTCATCCGGAGACAGATGCACCCTTGGTAGAATCCTGAACACGTCTGTGTCTTTGTTCAGGCTCACAAACTACCAGCTAAAGATTAAAAATAAAAGTATACACGGATTATTGCATGTTATTCCTCAGAGATAACTACTATGAGACAAGATTTGAGTTATCCAAGAGCGTCCTCCTACAGATTGTGGAGAGATCTTTAGTGCATATGTGAATTTGGCCTTTTGCGTTTCTCTGTTCTGCCCATATTTGTGGGTGCTGAGTGGTGTAGGGACAGTAATAGTAGAGTACTGTGTAGTGTATGATGCTCCCCATGTCTTGGGGCTATTCCTTTTCTATAGGACTTAGAGCATTGAAGAGGGAAAAGGCTTTCTGTGTATCTTGGATCACAGTGCCAGGCTGGAGACAGGACTCGCCTCCATTCTAGTGTGTGGATAGATGCAGGCTGCTTCTGAGGAGCTACCTCTTCCATGTTCTATTTACCTAAGTACAAAGTGGCCTTGATGGGCAGATAGAGGGCAAAAAACTGGGGGGAGCCCACAGGACTGGATAGGGATGGCAGGTGGATCCTCACTGAGCCTCAGGGAAAGCTCTGCTCCACATATCTCCTGTATCTCACCCTGCTTGCAAGGAAGAAGCTCCACATTGGAGTTGTGATGGTTTCCCACATCTGCCCTCCTTGTGTCCTTGGAGTGCTCCCACATCGTCAAGAAGGAGAAAGCAAGAGCAACGCCATGAGGACAATATTCTCTTCTCTCATCATCTTGTGTCTCCTGTCATCCTTGTGTTTGCAAAGATGGGGGCATAGCCTGGCCCTCAATTCCCAATTAAATCCAGGCTAATTGGTAATGAAATCTAACAGGGATAGCCAAGCCTGCAGAGAAGGAAGCAAATGACAGAAATAGGTTACTCCATGAATTAAGTGCTGTTGGGATGTGCAGCATGATGACATTTGGAAACTGGGTCCTTTGTATCTAGCAGAGCAACTCTTCTGAACGCGCGCATATGGACAACCAGGCCATCGTCAAAGAGGTGACAGTGACAAAGCATTGGTAAGTGAATCTGGGAAAGGAGGGCTCGGAGAGATCAAGTGTAAGAGTTTTTGCATTTCTCTAGATACAGAGATGAGAAAATGAGAAATCTGATCTTTCTATTATAATCAACATAAAGAATTACAGGGCAGCAAAAGGCCACGCAACTGAACAAAGCTGTTCCCTTTAAGTTTATTTCAAATGTCTCTCTGCTTCGGCACTGTGTCCTTCAAGACTTTCTCTCTGTAATTGCATGTGGCAGCCTCTTTACAGCTAGATGCGGATTGCTGCTCTCCAGCCGCTCCAAAACAGAAATAAAAAATAACAGGCAAGAAAGGGCATTGCAGCAAGTAGTTAGGAGAGCCATTCCTCCTTTGTTTCACAGATGGGTCAGTAGCAGGGTTTAGTAAATGCCATTTTGTTCACAAGTGTTGCTCTGTTTGGCTCCATGACCGAACACTGGCCAATACTCAGCAGCTCAGACCCCATAACAACTCTCCTTCCTTTTTGCTTCCGTTAAAAGACTTTACCCTGCAAGGCAGCACAGTTCAGGAAATAAATGGTATTTGGTGCCCTGCCTTACCTGGGCTGCTTGCTTAGCAAAATTGACCTTTTGCCCCAGCAATGTGGGACCAGAGGCTTCATTCAAAGGATATTGGCAGCAGCGTGGTGTTAAGCTCCGACAGCTGCAATATCCTGATCTGTAGGGGAGCCAGTCTTGTGAAAATAGACAACCTGCAGCTTTGGAGGGATTCATGCTGCATTTCAATAGGAGACGAGCAGCGCTACCGTTGAACATCAAAGGGTTCATCCTCCCTCTGCCACCAAGCAATGCCTGAGATGGGGTTTGCATAGCAAACGCAGACCAACGTGGGTCCTGCCCTTATGCACCTCTGTGCCATGTACAGACAGGCTCAAACTTTACTATGAAAGTGTAAATCCTTTTTTTATCATTAGAAGATATCAGGCCTAAAATCCCCTGCTCCTGCATAGGTTGTTAGGATGTGCTTGACTCGCCTCTGAAAAGGGGCCAGAGAAGCCGGTCAGTGTCAGCAGCTCTGTGGCAGGAGCTCCTGGAGATGTTTGGGCAAGCTGAGCTGTGAACTTGTCCTCTCTTTTTCCTCACAGTGAAGCTGTTGGGGTGCTTTTCTCTCTGCCCCTTTTGTTTTTCTATTTTCTGAGGCAAACATTGAAAAGAAGGGCTTTTTAGGAATTGTGGCTGCAGCATTCCTAGGAGCATTCCTGACTGATGTCAGTAGAAGTTGCTAGGGCTGGCCCAAAGAAACTCCTATTAGTAGGAAGTCAGACAAATTCCCAATATTCCTCTTGGACCTTCTTAACCTGTTTATTCACTGAAGTTCAGCTTCATTGAGCAGCACTGCTCAGCCTAAATCCCGAGTTCCTGAGGTGCTGGAAAGCCCTTAGTGCCAGCAGCTTTTTCTACTTTTTTCCCCAAGTGCTTTTCCCGTATTGTACAGCAGGAGGAATAACACTTCAGATGTGAAGATGTTAATCCCCTTTGAGTTATGCTCTAAACAAACATGTGCAAAACACAGGGAAAATGAAGCAATACATTATTTTGCATTTAATTTTCCATAACTATTGTCTTGTTGCCCTGGTGAAATGTTTGACATAACACACCTCCACAGCTTGTCCACTGAACATCTGGTAATCAGTCCTTAAATTCACTTCAGAGAATACTCAGAGCAGAAAGTAAATTTTCTCAGATATGTACAATGTCACTTGCAAGAGAATGAATCTTTTTTCTACTATTACTATGATGAGAGCAGGATACTGCTGTTCTCATGCCAATATCCAGAACGCCGAGTGCTTCTTCATCAAGACAAAACTTTTGAGGACAATGGCAAACTAGTGCCAGTGTCAGCTCTCCATGTGTACAACTCAGCCTTAGAGCTTCAATCCTATCGATTCCTTAACATTATCCACCTATTGATTTTTCCACTATCCTCTGGATACTACCCATTGTAGAAACTGCTGCTCGCAAACCTAAAGAATTATTGCTGTCATGCTCCATCTGCTGAAGCCAGCCTGTTCTTGCATGACAGACAGCTGCATTGGCTTTTCTAGTTGGGAAATTCCCATTTCCATCCTCATGAGGCTGCCTGTTGAAAATGGCTTGCTTTCAAAAGACACAGAGGGGTCTGCCGGTGCTGTGCCTCCTTCTAACAATTGATTTCCAGGTTTCATCATTAAGGTTGAGCTTTTTCACATCACAGCTCGAGTTCTTCCCCAGTCGTTTCCAGATCTTGCAAAGATCTGAAAATGCAGTAACAGCAGCAGAAGCAAAGCCCGTGTTTGCAGCCTGTACAACAGGACTTTTATGTATGGTCCCTTTTGTTCTGCTGCCTGTTGCTGGTGTAACACAACCACCCACACACTGTTTGTGTCTCTTCTAAGATGGGTATTAAAAGCAGGTAATTCAGACAGTGCCTGTGTCACTCCCAGCCTTCAGGACACAGCTGTGTAGTATCTCTACAGATGTCCCAGATCCCCCTCATCCCTCACTTGCTGTATGTACTTCACAATGAAATATTAATTTGGCAACTCAACAGTAGGTGCTACTTTAATGGTTTGCAGCAACTCCCTTTCCTTTCTTTCCTAGCGTTGCAGTTCTGCGTCTGCTCTAACGTGAGGGTGGCTGAGACCCACCATGTCTGGAAATGTCTCCTGTTTCAGCGAAGCTGAGCTGCCTCTAAACTGGGAATGTGCTCGCCAGGTCTTTCTGCCTGATGCTTTTACAGGGTGGGTGATGGAGTCTGTGGAAAGATGCCTTTTGAATATGTCCTCCAGTTGCATATCTCAAATTGAGTTGCTGGGGAATATCTCTGCTGTAGAAAACCAATGTTAAAATCGCTGTGCATTATTGAATGGACATAACAGGCCTTTCAGCTGTGGAGGTCGGACAGTGGAGTTTACTCTGAACACACTGTTAATACACCAAAGACATTTGGGGTAAATATTAGCTAAGTCCTGACATGTTTGCAGCACTCAATCAGGGGAAGCAATTGAGTTGCTAATGGTCTGCTTGAAGGATTTTGTGACCCACGCAGCCAGGTGCAACACAATTTGGTGTATTTGCTCCTTGGAAATATTTGTCTGAAAACTTTTACCAGAAATTTTGATTCTTGGTAAAATGAAAATTTTAAAGTGTGAAAATTTGGCCGACATTTAGATTTGTTCATGCCTGAACTGTCAGTGCTGATTTCTGGAGCCAAAAGATGCCTGAAAGATTCCTGCTTTTCCTTGTAGTATACAGGAACGCAATACTGTGATGAAAACTTCAGTGGGTAGGATTTTTCCACAGACTTCACCCCTTCAATTTTCAATCAATACTGTCTTTCCCCAGAAAGAACAAAAGAAACCAGATTGGTAAAAACAAAGCAACTTTCTGATAAAATTCCACTTATTAATTAGGCACAGTAAATACATCCATACGAGTGTAATGTTTTATTTCTCAGGCCTAAGCTGTGAGCAGGAGTGCAGGGTGAAGGCTGCCAGAGCAACCGAAGCAGCCCTGGTGTTGCTGATCTGCTGGCCATGAGGGGAATCTTTGCGGTGGGAGCAGCTCCTGCAGCCCCTTGGCTCCCATCCCTTCCCTGCCTCTCCAGACTGGCTGGATGCCAGCAATTAGAAACTAATTGAGAAGCTTTAAAAATGCATCTCTTCCTCATTCCTTTTGCTCTGTTTAATCCTCTAACAATCCCCAGCAGATTTCTTCCCAAGGGATTTTGCACCGCTCTACTGTTTGCTCAGTGTCTGGAGTTAAAGCAGGTGTCTCAATGGAGCGAGGCTGTTTGGGGACTCAAGACGGACTCACTTTTCTTGCTGTTTTCTCTGCTGCTCTGTCCTCCTGGGCACTCCTTGTTTTTTGCAGAAACTGGGATGTCACCTACTTGCACAGGCATGTCCAGGTGCCGGAGCTGGTGCGCTTACTGAAACCAGTGCGGTGCCTGCAGTGATTCTCCTGGTGTGGAGATCAGGACATGGATACATGAGAGCAGGTAACAGCAGGTATTTCTGTGCTTTTCCCTTATATCACTTTAAAAATAAAATCTGTCACTATTGATAACTGAGACTTTCCCAGAAGTAGGAAGAAAGTGGCTTCATCTCCTCCTCACTGGCTTCTGGCTATTTCTGGATGTATGATAAATGGATTATTGCACCCTTTGCCTGGCAGCAATGACCATGGGCCCATTGTACCCAAACAAGCAACACTGCAGTCAGGCAGTGCCTTCGAGAGCCAGCGATCCTCTTCTGTTTGTAAGCCTTCCTGTGACTTGTAAGTCATTCCTTCTCCCCATTAGTCCCTGGTGATGTTTGTTTCCCGCATACAGCAGGGAGTGAAGACAGTTACCCACCCCCTTCCTATACCTTCTCCCCTGGCTCTGCCCCTCGTTCCCGCTCACCCCGTCTCCTGGCATCCTCCCACTGTTTTGTGGTCACCAGGTAATCCGGAATACCAGTGGAGGGTCAGGAGTGCGTTAGACCTCTCTTTTCCTCCTTAGACTATGATGACTCCATGGAGCGTGGATCAGACCCCATGTTATTGCCGTCACAACTCTTGTCAGTTTAGTGAGAATTTTGCCCGAGGACGGACTTTAATCACAAGCACTTTAAATGCCTGGTAAGTAGAAAACAAGAAGCTGCTTTGCCACTTAGATCAAGCTGCTCACTAGCAGGGGGAAGGTGTTTGGAGCATTTCTTGAATGCACAGAACAAGCATGGCCACCATCATCCTTCCTCCTCCTGCCTAGGGTGGCTGCACAGAAGTGCCTGGGGTTATGACGGAGCAGCTTTATGTCACTTTGCTTTTTGCCCTGTTTGTTCCAGTTCCCCAGTCCGTTTATCAGAGGAGGACCTGTTTCCATGGGTTTAGTGCTCACCTCTGAAAAAGCTCATCAAGAGATTTATGAAAGTAACATATTAAGATCATGGTCTGTCAAATGTCAATAAGCAGAATAAAGACCTCAGCACTGCAGTTATAGAGATCCAGCAATTAAAACATTTGATGAAAGTATTTTATTGGAGTATATATTACCATTTGGTCCAATTATTCTGCCATTAAACATTAAGAATAATTGAACCAAATGGTGCCCAATAGAAGGAATACATCTGCTCTGATGAATTCCTGCCAAAAGGCACTGGGAATCTTAGTACAAGCATTTTGTCAACCAAGATAACAGTATTTTTCTCTCCAGCTGATAAAGCAGGGCTTTTGAATCTTATTTATGACATATAAATTGGCTAATTTGTTACCAATATCAAACAGCCCATAAGAATCAGGCAGTGTAATAGCTAACAGAATACTGACAGCTTCATCATTTGCTGACTGCATGGAGTACAATATATGCTCAATTAATAGAGAGTGCAATTATCACAGAAACTGTGAGCAGGAACTAATTATACAGAAGCCAATCAAAAACAGCCCAAAGCAAGGTGGGATGTATTTCAAGAAACTTGAGAGTGATTTTTTATTTCTTTTTTAACTTTTTTTTTCCTTCTTTTCTTTTTTTTTTTTTTCCCCTTATTGCCATGTTTGCCTCACT